>NC_049208.1:50944485-51009485 GCF_013347855.1 Anguilla anguilla
TGTGTGTATGAGAGAGATTATCTCTCTCTCATACACACACACAGTCCCTCTCTCTCTCTCTCTCTCATACACACACAATCTCTCTCTCTCTCTCACACAGACACACACACACACACAGATACACAGTCTCTCTCACACACACACACATTCTCTCTCTCTGTCTCTCTCTCTCAAATTCAAATTAAGATGCTTTATTGGCAATGCATATTTAAAAAATACATATTGCCAAAGCGTAATGATAACAAAAAATCAACCGTAGTAAGAATATAAAAAAACAAGCAGCAACAATAACAACATAAATATCAGTAACATAACATTTAACTATTAAATAATATTACTATACAATGCTATTATTACTACATTATACTATGCTCAATTAGTTCATTTTTTAAATGTTCTCAATAAAAACTAATTTTGTTAGATGTTTACACATTGTCCCTCTGGCTGTGACAGGCAAAAACATATTTAGCTCTGAGTGAGGCTGAAGGTCCTTCTCTTAATAGGACTCATAGTTTTTGTTTATTTGTGAAGAAGGGAAATTTGTTTTGGAATTTTACCTTATTAAAATATGTTTTTCTTATCTGTGAATATATATTTTTTTAACAATACAGCAGGAATTGCATCTCTGCCTCTACCTCTCCTGTCTTCCAGTGACCACGTATATGTTCTTCTTTGGGTAGACATATTTTTTTATGTCTTCCTTTTTCAATTGCTAGGGTATGGTCACTGAGCCTGTACTTGGTCAGGATTTGTCTATGCTTTGTATCTCTGACAGTGAAGAGATACCCTGCCAAATTGTATTCTCAATTTAGGGCCATATAGTACTTAAGTTTGTTCTGTGTTTTGGTTTGATTATTCCAATGTTCCAGACAGGCATCTTTTGTTTGTTTAATTATTTGGTTTACTCTAATTTCTGATTGTAAAGCAGCACTGGTCTGGTCAATGTTAGGTTTTAGTTGGTTTGTGAGTCTCATGACCAGCTGAGAGAACTCTTTTTGGGTTTCAGATCTTGGGTTGTCAGAGCTTGAAATTGCAGTGTGTCTTGGGGACTTGTTTTGAGATGCATCCAAAATTTAAGTGTTAATTATCAATGGGTATCGGCCTTATTCTCTCTAGCTCTATCTCTCTCTCTCACACACACCCTCACACACTCTCTTTCTCACACACGCTCACTCTCTCTCTCTCTCACACACACTCTCTCTCTCTTTCTTTCTCTCTCTCTCACACACACACACACTCTCTCGCACGCACCCACAAATACTCTCTCTCTCACACACTCTCTCTTTCTCTCACTCTCTCTCTCTTTCTTTCTCTCTCTCTCTCACACACACAAGCACACAAGCACCCTTTCCCAGTTTGAGAATTTCATTGCTTATTTAAAAGTTGTTTAAATTTCTCATCACAGAGTGATGTCTGTTTAAAATGTGTTATCAGAGAGCGGTGATGCAAGCGAGAAGCAACACATCCAACAAAAGTTGGAGTTTCCCTATTTCCCTGCGTAAAGAAAATAAAACCATCAAGAAACTCACCTGTGTGCACTAGGCTTAGGTAGTACTGAAGGGGATACTCAGCACATAGTTATTAAAACTAATAGACACGACACAATCCACTATCATCAATAAAGTTTGTCAATCAATCAATCAATCAATCAATCAATGTAATATTATCGGTAGAGTATTCTAAAGGCATGTCACGTGATTGTGGCAAAAAGAAATGCATACTGGGACAGTGCAGTTGTCAGGCCAAAGCGCATTACTTCAGCAGCTTGTGGAGGAGAGAAGATTGGAGTGTTCTGTCCATCACATTCTCTGCAGCTCAGGGTCTCTTGTCTCCCTCCACTGCCCCCTGCTGGTACTGCCACAGAGACGGCACCTTTACCCTCAGATACAGATCCATACGGAGTGTGTTTTCACTACCCGTGGATCTGCAACAAAAAAAAAAAATTAATTAAAAATCACATAGGAAAGAGTTAGCATTATGGGCAGGTACCTCCAAGGCCTTTGCTTCCACAGCTGCAAAATGAGAGGAACTGAATCGGATTTGAATAATTCTGACTGAGAGGAGTCATCCCGACTGAGAGGAATCATTCTGACAGTTAGGAATCATTCTGACTGAGAGGAATCATTCTGACTGAGAGGAATCATTCTGACTGAGAGGAATCATTCTGACTGAGAAGAATCAGTTTGACTGTTAGGAATCATTCTGACTGAGAAGAATCATTCTGACTGAGAGGAATCATTCTGACTGAGAGGAATCAGTTTGACTGTTAGGAATCATTCTGACTGAGAAGAATCATTCTGACTGAGAGGAATCATTCTGACTCAGATGAATCATTCTGACTGAGAGGAATCAGTTTGACTGTTAGGAATCATTCTGACTGAGAGGAATCATTCTGACTGTTAGGATGTGGAGGTTGAATTTTTCGGTGGTAAGAAGACTGTGCTGAGTGGCTTCGCAAAAGCAGCTATCAGCTTTTCTCTGTGATGCATATCTAATGTGAGTACACCGTGATCCTGTGGTATTGGTAGTACCAGTAACACAATAAACCCCAGACAAGCAAATCCATATGAGAGAGAGAGAGAGAGAGAGAGAGAGAGATGTGGCACTCATACTTTTATTTTTACTGCTCTATTTTAAACTAATAATAAAAGAATAAAAGGATTAGCGCCACAAGATGAGTGCTGATTTATTAAAGCTAGTGTTCTGGCAACAGGTTGATGTAATGAGATAAATATGCAGCATATTGATTTTGGCCATGGAAAAGTATGCGGTGACAGTGATTTTTTTTTTTTTTTTTTCAGAAGCAGGCCAGGGACCCAGCATAAGTATGCTCTCTTATTTTATCGCCTTATCGCATTTCCTTGTGTTCATTGCACCTCACCCAAGTGCGCACGCATGTCAAAACATCCCGCGGGACTCCCATGAGCCTTTGCAGCAACATTGTTGGTTACTTGTTAATTGAAAGTATTGCAGTACCATGAATATGCAAACGGCGCATAAAAATATAGCTGTGTGAAAGTTTATGTCTTGAGTGGTCAGACCAGCGTCCCATACAATGCTGTTTTGACAACCAATGCAGATATCGATTTATTGACCATTTAAAACGCTTGGGTTCTCAATTAGCGCTTGTGTATGCAACAACAGCCCAGTACCACCTGCCAAGATATTTCAGGGTAACATGACCCTCACCAGTCTCTGGTGGAGGAGTATTTTACAATATAAAGTGCCCCAGTTAATGAAATCGGCATGTTGGAATTGGTCCAGAGCCAGAGGAAAACATTCGCGTGTTTGCGCGTTTCTATATTTATAATAACGAACGTAAATTTGTGGGGATAACAAGGCCGTGCACTCAAGCTAACAAGTCAGCGCACAGTGCCACTTTGTTTGTGCCAGAAATCGTTCAACAGATCTAATCGGTTTCAATCCTGCAAGCGGTTCTGGTCACCGTGGCAACCGCTGTCAACAGTCACTGCTGCACCTGAGCTCTAATATGGAACCCGTCTCTGCAGCAGCGTCGCATTTAATGCGATCGCTCCGGCTCAATCTACACAATCAGCGCGCAAAAGCAAACACGGCTCTGTTTACTTCGTTCTCTGATTCTGACATTATGTAAGGACCGAATACTTTGTCCAAATAACACCCCCCCCCCCCCCCCCCCCCACACACACACACACTCTACCCCAAACACAAAAGAGCACACGCTAAACGCAAACACAGATATTGAACTTAGAAATTGTCTGTGTTTTAAAAACTTCGTCAAAATATTATGTGGGAACTGAAGTGTAAGTCCTTGTGATACAAAAATAATGGGAAATCCACTACAGGGAAACAGCCAGGCGATTCCATTGGAAATTATGTGGTTCGCGTACAATTAAATACAAAAGCATGGGGGCAGTTGTGTCAGATTGGTTGCTTTCCTCAGTACCATGCAAATTTGGATTTCAAATCAAACAATGACTATGGGGCAAAAATTCACAATGCCTGCATTTCATGTTTTTGTTCTTTTTTTTAGCATAAATTCGACAATATTACAACAATGTCATTCAATGAATCAAGTCCCCCAATTTCAAGTCAGCATATGTATTGGGACAAAGTAAATGTTGACAAATTTATTAATTTATAAGGTTAATATTTCATGCATACCCCTTACTTTTGAGGACTGTATTGAATCTGTGATTCATGGACATTCCTGCTTTCATGATGAGATCATTTGAGACCCTCTGCCAAGGCTTAACTGCAGCCTCATCCAGTTTACTGCAGCCCCCTTCACTTTACTACTGCTTCGTTCACTTTACTGCATCCTCATTCAGTTTACTGCAACCTTGTTCACTTTACTGCAGCCTCGATCACTTTACTGCAGACTCGTCCAGTTTACTGCAGCCTCATTCACTTTACTGCAGCCTCGATCACTTTACTGCAGACTCGTCCAATTTACTGCAACCTTGTTCACTTTACTGCAGCCGTGTTCATTTTACTGCCGCCTCGTTTACTTTACTACAGCCTTGATCACTTGACTGCAGACTCGTCCAGTTTACTGCTAACTCAGCCAGTTTACTGCAGCCTCGTTCACTTTACTGCTGCCTCTTTCAGTTGCGGTGACAAATTGAAAAACAACCGATCTGACACTACTGTCCCATTTCTTTTGCACTTGACTGTAGATGTGCAGTGATGTCAGCAGTACTGTGATGCATTTGTAGACGTGCAGTGATGTCAGCAGTACTGTGATGCATTTGTAGACGTGCAGTGATGTCAGCAGTACTGTGATGCATTTGTAGACGTGCAGTGATGTCAGCAGTACTGTGATGCTTCTGTAGATGTGCAGTGATGTCAGCAGTACTGTGATGCATTTGTAGACGTGCAGTGATGTCAGCAGTACTGTGATGCTTCTGTAGATGTGCAGTGATGTCAGCAGTACTGTGATGCATTTGTAGACGTGCAGTGATGTCAGCAGTACTGTGATGCTTCTGTAGATGTGCAGTGATGTCAGCAGTACTGTGATGCATTTGTAGATGTGCAGTGACGTCAGCTGTACTGTGATGCATTTGTAGACGTGCAGTGATGTCAGCAGTACTGTGATGCATTTGTAGACGTACAGTGATGTCAGCAGTACTGTGATGCATTTGTAGATGTGCAGTGATGTCAGCGATATTGTGATGTCAGTGTATTTCTGTCATGTTGGGGACATGTTTTGGGCAGCCACCAGGGAGCTATGAGGTACCATTTACAACAAAAAAAACAGTACTATTATTGTCAGGAAAGAGTGGTACTGTAGACTGTACAAAGCTTTTATTAATGCCAGTAAATGCCTTAATGTGATGTAGTCAAGTCTGGATCTGGCCAGATCGGACCACTGCAAACACGAAAAACATTCCGGTGGAACAGAACAGCCTCTGTCCTTCCTTTCCAAGAACCACGAGGAGGGGAGGGTCCCTTACCGTTAATTTAACCGTGCGGCCCCGGCCTCCTGGTCCGGTGTGATTCACCCCAGTTATTTTTTCTCACTTTTTTATTTATTTATTTATTTATTTTTTGTCATTTTAAGGCAGACGTTGTTTTCTGGTTTGCGGGCCTCCCTGGCATTTCCCCGACGGCATGTTTCCCTCTTACCGTGCAGGCCCAGGGCTTATCAGAGGGGCTGCAGGAGACCGGCTTTGGGCTTCGGTTCCTGTTATTGCGGACACATGTCCCCGCCTCTCTCTCTCTCCCTGAGACCGACCCCCCACCCCCACCCCCCACCCCCCACCCCCCCCCCCAAAAAAAAAAAAATTCCCACCTCCCTCCCTCGACCCCACTTCGCCCACAGCGCTACCACAGATTCCCCCCCGCAACAATTCTGATTGTGTGATTGTGCGCCCGGCGCTGGCTAAAAACGGCCTGTTATTATTAATGCCAGCTCACAGTGGGCCTCGCACACTTTGTTTAGACTCCAGAAACAATTAACCGATGGCAGACTCCCCCCCCCCCCCCCCCCCCCCCCCCCCCCCCCTGCATACCGCCAACCGCCAACTTCTGCCCGACATACACACACATATACACACACAAAGGGTCGGGTCTATTCCCGAAATCTTAGAAAGCCAGTTGAGGCAGTTCAGGTTCACTTATGGGAACAGTTGCTTCCTCACTGTGATAATGTTCTTTATCCACAGTTGCACCAAACTCTAAACAGAGACAATTGCAGCTGGTTTAGAATTGCAAATTAGTGCATGATGTTGCAATTTTGTATTTGAGCAGTTATTTAGAGTAATTTGGACGTTTTAATGTTGGGTTCATATTCCTCTGTGGTTTTGGGGCGCTGGTAATTTCATAAGGTCACAATTTGTAATGTAAAAGGTCACAATTTCTTGGCAATTACGCGGATAGTGTTTTTTCTTCCCGGTTATGCTATATTACTGTTTTCGGTAGTTTTTAAGGTCATAGTGCGCAGTGGGTGTTTGAGGTCACTTCATTTCCTTTTTGTTTAAAGTTGCAGTTTGTTAATCAGCAGAAATGTGTGTCCAGTCCTCACACATCTCACGTCCCTCTCCTGCTCAGCACCTCTCCTGAGTTAAAATCTGAGTTAGTGGACCCTGCTACAGTGAAACCTTTACAACGTGCCTCCAGAATGTGAATGTGCCAGCACTAGGATATGATTATAATTAAACAGCGTTAACCCTAGAGCAGTCGAGACTGTCCATTTGATGTCATGCACTCCAAAGCATGCCATCCACACAAATGTATTCTGCCACTTTAATTAGGCCACACAGTTGTTTCTGCGGTTATACAGTTACTTTTCGGGCTATGAGTTAAATTTACTGGCCAGTGTGTGTATAGTCCACGCCCATGGATAAGAACATTAATCCTTATTTTAACACATTAGATTAAAACACATCCCTACTGACCTACTTTTGTGATAAACAACTGACAAAATCCATATTGCACTTTCAGCACTATTCAGGTTTTCCCATGTTACAATGTGAGCCGTTACAGTGATTAGAAGCTAAGTATATTGTGCCATAAACTGAGAACTTTGGACTGTTTATGACAGAAGGGGAAAAAGCTTCCTGCTATCGAGACAAAAGACGCTTTCAGCATTAGTTGGATCCAGGAGGTAAGGCCCTTTTTTTACAGTGTAAAACAGATAAGCGCATAAATTCATCCTGCATTTAATCTTAAATCTATATTTGATCCTGTTGTATCTATGACACTTTTGTAGTCATAATGCATTATGTATAATTTCATTTGAAAAATTCTGCTTTCCTACTTTGCTTTTACGAATGTTTCAAATTAATGTTAAAATCAGTTTAAAGCATTTTGGCATTTTGAGTATTGTTAGTCCTTAAGATTATGTAACTTAAAACGTGTGTGATTCTGTGATCTCCTGCTAGAAAAGGTATAAAACCTGGTTGTTTTAATATTTGTCAGCATTAAAGAGCATTAAGAAAAACACAAAGAACTGAACATATTTTATCGGTGTGAAGAATGTTGAGCAGCGTTAATGTGTCATGGCAGTGTTGAATGGTGTTAGGGAGCATCACATAGCATTAGGCAACCTTAAACATTAAAAACCGTAATTAATTAGTATTAAACAATGTTAGGCAAGTGCATAGGCAGTTTGCATCCAAACTTAAGTCTTTGAACATTGCTGCAGTTCAGCTGCGATCCAGCACTGGACATTTAAGAGCTGATATTTAAGAGCCAGATTATACTGATATTTTAAGAGTTTACAGTAGGTTTACATTGGTCAATAGGACATTGATCGCTATAATAAATGTTTACCGCTCCATTTACAGAGTGGCGTGGCATGAAAATATTAGTGTGACCTTTTACAACCTGTCAATTTATTTTTCTTTCGGATCGGAGGCCCATAGGACAAAGGGGCGACATAGCTCAGGAGGTAAGCACGGTTGTCTGGCAGTCGGAGGGTTGCCAGTTCGATCCCCCGCCCTGGGCGTGTCGAAGTGCCCCTGAGCAAGACACCTAACCCCTAATTGCTCCCAACGAGCTGATTGGTACCTTGCACGGCAGCCTTTCACCGTTGGTGTGTGAGTGTGTGTGTGAATGGGTGAATGAGAGGCATCAATTGTAAAGCGCTTTGGATAAAAAGCGCTATATAAATCCAGTCCATTTACCATTTACAAAGAAATAAAAGGCTAAAAATGTAGCGCCATCCTGGCTTCGAGGTTTGAGAAGTGGGGTTTCCAGAAGGGGACTGAGGTAAATCGACAGGTTAATTTTTTTTCCGGTTGCTCAAAGTGCAGCTCGAATACCGCGATAAGACAGGAGGAGCACACACACTCACGGGACCTGACCGTGCGGGAACCGTAAACACTCAGCCAGACCCCTGCTCCAGGTCATGTGACCTGACCGTGCGCGGAGCGAACCGTCAACACTCAGCCAGACCCCCGCTCCAGGTCATGTGACCTGACCGTGCGCGGAGCGAACCGTAAACGCACAGCCAGACCCCCGCTCCAGGTCATGTGACCTGACCGTGCGCGGAGCGAAACGTAAACGCTCAGCCAGACCCCCGCTCCAGGTCATGTGACCTGACCGTGCGCGGAGCGAACCGTAAACACTCAGCCAGACCCCCGCTCCGCCTTTTCATTGTCTAAAATATTTTATTATTTTTTTGTCAGAGATCGTTCCAGAGCAGGGCTGTTTATTTTGTGGATTTAACGCGCTCTCGCCCGCCTTCCAGACGCTCTGGCCTCGTTTAAACAAACTTTACGGAGAAAGCCACGCTGTTTATCCGCGCTGTTCTCCGATCTTTGTTGTTTATTGTTTCTGAGAGCGTTCCTGAGAGAAGGAAGAGTCTTATCAGGGGCAACAGGCTCAGATAGGATAGGACGTACCTGCAGGAACCAGTAGACAACCCTTCAAGGAATTAGAGAACATTTCTCAAATTCATGTCATTGGTGTGTTTGTGTGTGTGCGCGTGTGTTTGTGTGTGCGCGTGCACGCGTGTGTCTGTGCGTGAGCCGACTCCCGCAGGTTCACCGCCCGGTACAAGACCCCCGCGTCTGATCATTCGTCTCCGTGGTAACCGGTTCACGTTCTCACTTCTGGTCCATAAAACATTAGCGAACTAGCCGTCGTGAGAGGTCGGGGGGGGGGGGGGGGAAACAGGGCAAGACCGAGAGGTCATGGCTCTGTGCAAATGCTGACTGTCTCAGCTGGCTCATATCCCAGACCCCCCACCAGTGCTGCCCCCCCCCCCCCCAGCCGAGTTGGCCAGCGTGACTTTTTAAAGTATTTAAAACGCTTCCTATGATTGTGTGCGCGACCCGCTGCAGCTCACAGGGCCAGTGGGGGTTAGCCGCGACAATGGCTCCCCGCGCAGTATCTGATCCGACCCGGCTTTGGCTTCCCTTGGCGGCGCTGACGGCTTTTTTTTCTTTTTTATTTTTCGCGGGTTGGGCCGGGGCGGCGGGAAGCTCCAAAGTCCAGCTGGCGCGGAGAAGAAAGGGGGTGGATATTCCTCGGTGGCACAGATACCAGAACCTCCAGCCCGATTAATCCACAGGACCCATTGTGTGATTAACGGCCCAGCACAAGAATAGCCGTGGGTACGGCTGCCGCGAAAACGGGAAAGATCGACCCGGAAAAGGGGAGGGGTTACGCAGCGATACCTGTCCCGCTCACCTCTGTTTGACGGGGGGGGCCGCGCTAAATCATGTTGGCGTGCGAACCATTCAACCCAGGTCCACAGACACGCTTTAGACTTTCCCACTGGTCAGCGCGGTTAAATAAAAGAATAGTATCTCCTGTGGTTCTTTGTTTCGTAGCCTTGAACATGAGCAGCTCTTAGATAAGTATCATTATAACACATAATCAAATTGTTTCGTTGGCTACTGAGACAATTGGTAGGTGTTGTTCCAGAGTAAAGTCACACGGGGTTCAAACGTGGGGCAAACACAGCGGTTGGACCGAACCCTATCCCCCCCCCCCCAAACCCCCCCCCCCCCCCCCCCCGCGCCTTCCGCCCCTCAGCACCGTTGGATAACCCAGCAAGGAATTGGATCAAATCCCACGCCACACTGACAGGCGAGCCCTGTTCAAAGACACAAATCGCGAAACCCTTTGATGGTCGATCAGCGTCCTCACGGGCTGTGAGTCCATCACCTGGACAATAAGAAAACCAAGCAGAGCCTTGAGGCACGCCCACACTCACGTCCAACCACAACACGGTTCGAGAGCCAACGCTAAAAAACACCAATTAGAGAGGGAAATTGTTTAGGCTGTTCGCCTCAGTCGCTTGCTCCCCAACTTCCTTTAATCACGGCCGTCTTTTCAAACAACGTCTTGCTTTGGGAGGTCCTCGGGGGGAAAAAAAGCCCCCGTGTTGATACAGGATGTTGTTACTCAGGTTCAATTGGTTTGACCTCTGACCCCTGAGAAGTCCCTCCAGGTGCTGGCAGTCCACCCCTTGACGGACAGCCCCCATGCGGTCTGTGAACGGCTTTGAGGTCATGCAGGAAAATGCTAAAGGGCTAAACTGCATGTGACAGAAAGAAATGCTACATGGCTAAACTACATGTGGCAGAAAGAAATGCTACAGGGCTACACTGCATGTGACAGAAAGAAATGCTACATGGCTAAACTACATGTGACAGAAAGAAATGCTACATGGCTAAACTGCATGTGACAGAAAGAAATGCTACATGGCTAAACTGCATATGACAGAAAGAAATGCTACATGGCTAAACTACATGTGACAGAAAGAAATGCTACATGGCTAAACTACATGTGACAGAAAGAAATGCTACAGGGCTGAACTACATGTGACAGAAAGAAATGCTACAGGGCTGAACTACATGTGACAGAAAGAAATGCTACATGGCTAAACTACATGTGACAGAAAGAAATACTACAGGGCTGAACTACATGTGACAGAAAGAAATGCTACGTGGCTAAACTGCATGTGACTCTCTGTAAAACACAACATGTGATGTTCCATAAATACAATGTGTGTGCACATGCGGTCAGCAAATGGTTTTTCCATCAAAGGTTTGGATGCGTGGCGGTTATGTAACACAGTGATGCGATTGGTGAGGCTCTGGAGGTCGCGGGCACCATTGAGACCGTGCACTTCCAGGCCACGGTCTCTGGACGCCACGGACTCTGACGCCAAATCGAAGCGTACGCGCCGAAATCTCTGGCCCGACGCGGCTACGCGCCCGGAACGTTCTCCGGCGGAACGCTGTCAGGGCTGTCGCTGCGGCGGCAGCCCCGGGATCTGACCGCGCCACGTCATTGGCTCAGGTTCTCCTGTCTGTTCCATAAAGTGTTGGGGCGAGGGCGATGGCGGCGGGGGCGCTGGGGGGAGGTTGGGGGGGGTGCTTCACAACACAATCAGCTAAACGCTGGATATGTCTGGAATGTGTTTGTCAACCCCTGGGGTCGCTGCGAAGACAGGAAAATGAGGGAGTGGAATTTGATGTTCCAGATTTCTCCACAGGTACGGACACTCCTCGAGTGTACCTGCGCGGTGAATGCTAACGGCTCTGTGCTGCCCCAGAGCGTGGAAATGTTGACGAATGCTACTTTCTCACTTCTTTACCTCTACCCCTGTCTCTCTAGCTCCTTATACCTCTCCCCCATCCCCTTCTTTCTCTACCTCTTGCTGTCCTTTTCCTTTCTCTCCTTTCTCTCTCTTGCTTGCTCCCTTCTCTATTTCTCTATCTTCCTACCTCAATTTCTTTGAAAAGGCAGCAAACGTAGATTAAAGCTGAAAGTGATCAGACATCCCTGTCAGCACTGAGATCAAGGTGGCATCGCTGCGAGTGTCTATGCACTGTTCCTAACGTTGCTGCAGGAGGGTGCATTTTTGGCTGCCAGGGCTGCAGTCCAGTTTTCTTTCCAAACAAGGATGAAGATTGTGAATTAAAGGCCATTAAAAGTCTATTTGGTTGTCCAAATTTGGAAATCCTTTAACCTTTTGAAGAGTAGGTTTTTTTTGGAACGCTTTTTGAAAATTCTAAGTCAGTGTTCTAGAACTCCACTGCTTTCATTTATCAGCAGTGATTGTGACATCAGCATTAGAATGTTCAGTTAAGAATGTTCTAATCACAGATTTGCAACCGTACACCTTGAAAGGGTTAACTGTGTTTCACAGGTTTGCCGGACGAAGCTCACTGTCACTGCACAGCCAATCATTTTATGACGTTTTTTTATTTTTATTTTTTTATTGCAGGAAATTATTCTCTCCCTCTCCCTCCCAGGAGGTGAGTGCGTGGAGCTGAGGGCCGGGTTTCTGTGGGAGTTTCGTGAGGTTGCAGGTCTCCAGGCGGCTCCATGGTCGCCCCCGGTGAGTCAGTGCTCTTTTGGGCCGGGCCCGTTCCCTTCTGAGCCGCTCAACTATCCAAACACAATCTGGAATGGAGCTCGTAATTCAATACCTCCCGAAATTCTGAGGGTGGGGCGGGACTGGGGGGGGGGAAATACCTCTTTGAACGCTGACACTCAGTTGAGGAGTTTGCCGAAAGAACGCGGCGCAGGGTGGAGACCGTCTGTCATCCTGGGTCCCCCCCGCCCCCCCCGCCCCCCCTCCAGAGCCCCGCCCGTCGGGATCCAGATTAGCGCGGTGAACCCTGTCGCTCAGCAGGGCTCCCCCCGGGCCGGGATAATGGAGCTGTTCCGGCCTGTTTTTGGAGAAGGTGTCTGTCACGCCTTCCCGGAGGAGCGGGGTGGAAAGACAGGGCTCGCGTGAGAGGAGAGAGGGAGAGAGACAGAGAGAGAGAGAGAGAGAAAGGGAGAGGGAGAGAGAGAGAGAGAGAGAGAGAGAGAGAGAGAGAGAGGGAGAGGGAGAGAGAGAACTAGGCACGAGCGGGAGGGAGGGAGGGAGGCTGAGAGGGATGGGACAGAGAAAAGAGGGCATGCATAGATGGAGAGGGGGAAAGTGGAGGGAGAGACACAAATGGAGGTAAGAGAAAGGGAGAAAGTGAAAGAGACGGAGGCAGAGATGGAGACAGTGGGATGGAGAAAGGAAGTGAAAGCAGGACAGGGAAAACAGGCAGAAGGGGGGAAAGAAAAGAGAAGAGGGAGAACACCTTCAGTGGGTTTCAACCCAAGTGCCGTCATGCTTGCCAGTCACATTGGAATCACTGGCAGGTTCGCCATCATCTACTGGGGCTTCCACAACCAGCGCTACCAACCGGCCTCTCCAATCCATCCACCCACGGGGGGGTGGGGGGGTACAGCACTAGCCTTTCCACTAAATCCACCTGGGGGGGGGGGGGGGGTACAGCACCAGCCTCTCCACTACATCCACCCAGGGGGGGTACAGCACCAGGGATTCTCTACCCTATGATAAGATCTCACATTGAGCCCCACCAGCCCAGAAATGCTCTATAAGCTCTAATATTTTTTGAGGGCCCCTGTCTGTCAGTCAGGGCCCTTGGAGTCACCCTAAACACCCCCCCCCACCCCCCACCCCCCCCCGCATCCACATATTCATTTTACCACCATTCATCTAAACTTTGAACCCTATGTCCTGCTGTCACCACCGTCATCGGCTGGAAGCCGAGGCCCGGGACACGCGCGCGAAGGAGACCCGGTGGCGCATGGGGTCGCATCCCGCCGGTTCTCACGTAAGGGGCGGGCACCGGCGGAGCGTGTCACGCTCGACCGCGTCCCGCCAGAGGCCATTAGCGGCGTCAGTCAGCGGGGTCCCGTGACGCCCCTACTGCGGGCAGATGGGGAATGTGGATAAAGATGTTTTTCGGAGCTGTCGGATTACGGATGACAAAAAAAAAACACGCGCCCCGAATGCATCGCCATTGTGTAACGAGCATTTCGACAAGCACGGGCTCCACGAGATTAGGACGTCCCGACTGTTTACACACGATGCATCTGTAAAAACAAACACTGATTTTAAGAAAAAGAAAGGTGTTCCTAGGCAACCACAGATAGAGCGGGAAAATAAAAGATGTAATTTGCAGTTAGCGTTTTTTCAACAACAAAAAAAAAACCACAAAAACAAAAAAAGAAAAAAAAAAAAAACTGAAACGGATTTAATCTGCATCGCAAAAACAAATCCGCGGAGAAGACTTTTGGTTTCAGCCTTGTTTCGTCTCTACACGGGGTCCATCTGGGCCCACCTGTGTCAGATTAAGGGCGCATTATCATTCAGGGAATAAAAACACACATCATAACAACACAAGGTCCCCGATGACCTCCGCACATTTCCCTTAATTACCCATAATCCTTCAAGCTTTGCTGCCTCTTCGCGACTTCCGAGGAAGTCCGCCGCGATGGCGTCCTGTGGCTCAGGGCCAGGAAACGCACCCTCGCAAGGACGTTGTCTCTCCCAAATTGTGCATCTCTGCATATCCAGACTCCAGGGGCGTAGGGTGACACACACACGCCTTTATCTGACTGGCTGTGATAGAATGTCAGGACTATTTTTTATTTCCGTTTCCCTTTTTCTTTTTCCCCCCCGTGTACACCTGGACATGTTTGAAAGCGTGGCAGGCTGGCGGGACCTCTGATCTTTTGAAGGTTCAGTCTGTTTCGGTCCCGAAACAGACGGGATTAGGGTCATGACTGCGTGTGGGGTCAGAGGTCGCAGAGGGGGGGGAGGGGGGGCTTTGATCTCGGTGATCCCTCCGGTCTTAACATGTGACCCGAGGACAAGAACCGCTATCAGTTTGCCTGACATCCCACAATCCCTCAGGGAGGTGCGACATAAAGATAACTGTTGCCTGCTGCCGTTTTTTTTAATTCAAAGTATAAAAACTGGAAACGCACAATTCACAATATCTTTCTCAGCCCCTGTGCCTTTTAACCAAAGCTTAATTTAAAGACGACAATGTCCCTGGAGCTGCCTGTGAACTGCTGTCTGGTGTGCCTGTTTAATTTCAACTGTATTTTGACTGGCAGCATAGTCTTAAACAGTTTTCTTTATTTATGAGAAAAATATATATTCAGCGTTGTTATTCTTAGTTTTTATGAGTTTTTCTTCCTCCGTCGATAAACAGCTGTGGACTCTGAAAGGAGTGCCCAATTCTTTTGAGTGAAGCGCTCCCGTGTGTAAACACTGCTGCATGACACACTCCGGGAACCCACCAGTTATGTCACCTACATATATAACACTGGCCAACGGTTTAAGTTTCAAATCGATCCCCATGGAAACCAAACCAGAGATGACATCATAGAACTCACATCGCATGCCACCTCTTGCAACCGTGCATGAAAATCCCGTCTCGACTGATTTGGCCCGTGGCAGGGATTCCAGATTAAGTCTTTACCTCTGATGGTCTCACGGGTCTGTCCTTAAAAAAGCCTCCCTAACCCCTTTTCCACTCCTCTCCACGACACCCAACCTCACCCCACTCTCCACCCCACGCGGCCTGCTGTCTGTTAGTTCCTTTCACCTAAAACATACGTCTTTCCGGTTCAGCGCCTCACGGAAGAAAGACGGAAGAAAAGATGAGTCTGGCGGTCAGAGGGGAAGAAAGGGGTCTTTTCAGCGCAAGCTGTTGTCCTGTCGCCACGGCGATCCTAAGACCGGCCTGCCTCCCCCCTCCACCCATTAACCACAGCGAGGTGAAGACCTCAAGAGAGATTGATTATCTCTGAACAGGATCCCAGAACATGATTGTCTCCCCAGTGTGTTGTTTTTTTTCGGAGTGGTGGATCTGTTTGTAAAGGGAGAGTGAGGGTGTGAGGAGGCAGCGCTCTCTCCGGCTCCTGGGGGGGCTTCTCTGGAAGGGGGGGGGACGGGGGGGGGGAGGGGGTCACGTCCTTCATCGAGCAATCCTCCGCTCTCTCAAGAAACCGCAGCTCCTAAAACCACACCTGTCACTTAGGCCCCTTCTCCAACGGGCTGCTTTGAAAGCTGTTTGTTTTCATACTGGCTTAATTCATGTCTGCACTTTCTACAGTACCGTGGATTTTTTTTTTTACTTCCACATTACCATGGTGAGGACAACAAACAGTTTGAAAACATAAAGACTTGGCCACCTCTTTTTTCCTGTATCAAGCACGGAAGCGCACAATGTGCGATAATCCCTGTAGCGCGAAGACGAGCGATAACTCAGCTGTGTAGCTCGATTGGGTTTGCCAAACGTTTCCCTTTTTTTAGTGCTGTTTTTTGTGTTTTCACTACTGTACTCGCCGTTGTCGTAGAGTGAAGGGGATATTAGTCCATAAAGAGCCAGGATGTCTGCTTCGCGATTGCCCGAGCTCAGATAGCGAGTGTTTGAGCGACGAGATAAACCCGTGGAGACCGCATACCATAGATAGAATCCCCGACTGAGGAAAAAAAACACCAACGGAGCTCGGGCCTGATGTGTCTCAACAGGAAGCCAAGGCAGATGAAACCAACCAATGGGAGGCGTCCGTGTCTCCGTCCGGGGTTCTGGAGACATTGTGATGTCACAGAAGAGGACCAACTGTGTGGACCAGGGTTATGTGTCACAGGGACACGTGTATTGAGCCACAAGAAAGGACTAAATCTGCCCTTGTAAGCTCTCGTTGTATATGGATGAACACGCAGTGCAGTCGAGAGCTGGCCATTTTGCTATCTGAAGTCGCCACAGGCGATGTGAGAGGAGAGCATTCTCCACACGCTGAACATCCATTCAATTCACACGAGCACCCAGGAAGAGTTTTTGGGGGCATCACTAGATAAGGAGCGTCCCAGGACCCCTGCAAACAGGGGGCACCGAACAAAAAACAAGAACAGCTGTTTCTCATTCTCTTTTATTCTATACCGTGACAAAATATTGCAGTTCACCCACTTGGTTTCCCAAAGCCTGAAATGCGCCACCCGCAACCACAGACACACCTCCTGACTCACAACAGCTGCATCAATCGAAACCCACATCATACCTGAGTCACACCAACACCTGCACCCATACCCGCACCAACACTCACACCTGCACCCATACCCATACCAACTCATATCACAATATCACATCACAGCTACATCACACTACTATCAACACCCACACCCATACCCACACCAACTCATATCACAATATCACATCACAGCTACATCACACTGCTATACACATCAACACCCATACCCATACCAACTCATATCATAATATCACATCACAGCTACATCACACTACTATCAACACCCACACCCATACCCACACCAACTCATATCACAATATCACATCACAGCTACTTCACACTGCTCTCCACATCAACACCCACACCCATACCCACACCAACTCATATCACAATATCACATCACAGCTACATCACACTGCTCTCCACATCAACACCCACACCCATACCCACACCAACTCATATCACAATATCACATCACAGCTACATCACACTGCTCTCCACATCAACACCCACACCCATACCCACACCAACTCATATCACAATATCACATCACAGCTACATCACACTACTATCTACACCTGCACCCATACCAACTAATATCGTAATATCACTTCACAGCTACATTACACTCCTATCTACACTCGCACCCACACCCACACCCACACCAACTCATATCATAATACCACATCACAGTAACATCACACTACTATCCACACCAACACCCACACCCACACCAACTCATATCATAATGCCACATCACAGTAACATCACACTACTATCCACACCAACACCCACACCATACATTGCTTATTAGTATCAAATCACAATTCACCAAAATGATCTCTTCGAGCAAATCTGTGAAACATATGTTCTGCAATACCCCCATAATACAGTACCACACACACACACACATCATGTCAAATCTACATCACAACACACTCTGTGGTCTGGTTCAGCCAGAGGAGAAGACAAATTTGAATAATTTGAGGCTATCAAATCTCATCATGCAGTGAATCACAGCTGCACATATCACATTCCAAACAATTCACTAACAATTCACAACCTGCTACAGCAGCACGTTGGCATGATATTAGACACTGTGTAAGACATAGGATATGGCTTTAGCAATATCCACAAAAACAGTATAAAATTTGCTCTTGGGGTGGAAAATAAAAAGAGAAAAACAACACTGGTTACTGTCAAAGATGACACTGTAAATCTTCTTTATCTATATAATTAAGCTAAATTTGAGAGGAAATAAGGAAACGACCAAAGCAGGAGTAGTTAACAGATGGAGAAGAGGAGAGCAGACACAAAATCAGACACATACATCTTCACCCTGCAGTTCAACCGAGGCCTGAAAAGTGGTTCAAGTTTTTTTTAGTCATTGATGGAAATAATTAAGAGACTACCTCATATTCTTTGAAGAAGAATCAAGGATACACCAAATACTGATTGTTGAACCCTTCCTAAGTAAAGAGGTTGTTATTTATTTATGGGTGTAAACTTACTTGGATTGAATTATTCAATGTGTAACCACGCTTCGTATTTTATCATTTTTAATATTGACCGGTTGTCATTTTCTGCAAATGACGTGATAATATTTTTGCTTGGAATTAAAATCAAAATCTGAATTTGTTGCGGTCCTGAGCTGTTTGGCAAGCACCAAGCAGAACCCCTCCTGGAGAAGGATGAGGATTGTACCCATACTGTACTGCACACATACTTAGGGATGCCAGTAGCATACCTGCAGGCCTGTATGAAGCTACGGGGGCCTGGCTGGTGGGTAGGGAGGGTAGCCAGCAGGGCTGGCACAATGCCCAGGACCAGGAGCAGAGGAACAGTTTAGATTTTGATTCAGTTTGGCCAGATCTTCAATTTGTCAAAACTTGACAATCACGCACGCTCGTACATGCGCGCACATGCGCTCGTAGGCAAAGTTTTGGTTCGCTCACCAGGGGCGTAACTTGAAGCTTCACCGTGAAGCAAGAGAGGGATGCTCTCAGAACAGTTTGCTGACCAGGGGGTAGAGGCAATTATACTGGACCGGTTTGGACCAAAAACTGGGCCTGTACAAATAATTTGGGTCCAAAAACCTGGCATCTGGCAACCTTCGGAACGGTATGCTGTAAAAAAATCGACATATTCTTCTCATGCCGGGGAAGAACCTGCCGGATCAGCTCACTAAAACAATGGCCCACATAAACAAGGGCTTGACTAAACACCACGATTCCTTTGCGTTATGGGGAGGGAGCCGTGCGCTCCAAACAATACTTAAAAAGGAATTAAGAAAAGCAATCGGGACAGGACAGAGCTGGTCAGCAACGCAACAACAAATACATGCAATACAATAAGTTAGCATTCTGAGCGTGTGCCAACTCTACTGTTTAGCAAAACAGGACAGATTGGGATTTTCAATATAATGTGTTTTTAAAAAAAAAACAACAACATTTAAGCAGCATTTACGTACACCCATAAATCAAGTCTCCGCACACGCGTTTAGTTTGGTTGTTTTTTGCGCTCTTGTGAAACTGAAGATGATTCTCTCGTCTTGTACGCACACGCACCAGAACACAGAAACTGTTCAAGAAAACCAAACAGCCGAGCATTATAGACCCCATAGCCAGAAGTGGGTCTAAATTACAGTTCTGTTGTTGAAGCTTGCAACCTGCACTAAGTTGGAAGCTATAATGATGTCGGAATGACTGTAAACACTTCACAAAGCAAACCAAAGTTTTGCTCATCCGCTGTGTACTATTACTTTTTTAATCAGCTTTCAACATGAATCACTTGTCATCTCCTCTGATCTGACATCTGAAACAAGTCAAACTGGCACACAACCTCAGCCTAGAGTGGAATCGCATTTAGCATAAGCCTTAAAATTATTCATGTGCGCCTGTAAATTTCCTTTTGGTTTTTCTCCCCAAAGAAACTTTTTTTTTAAATATCAGACTGTAATACTGACAAAACTCCATGCACATTCACATACCCTCCAAAGTAAAAAAAAAAAAAAGAAAAAAAGGTTGGTTTCCTTTCATTAATGGCATTTGTTTGTTCACTGAGTCGGGATTTTCGTGACTTTATTTGTGAGAGATGCCGCACAGGTGGATGCCCTTATTTGTCTGTGAAGTGAAAGTTCCTTTTGTTTGCGGTACAGTCAGGTAAAATATTTTGGGAACAGGCTGTTCGCGGTATTGTAGCTGAGCTGTGCGCCACTTCTTACCCTAAGCAGGGTGCCCGGGGCGTGTAAATATTATTGTTCCGTGCGCGCTTTGGGTCAGGTTGTCGAGGAATGCGACTGTACACACGCCGCCGCTGGATCAGGCTGCACCAAAACAACCACCGCAATGCACAAATCCGCGTAAATTACATAACAATACAATTATGTATGTGTCCATCGTTTATGAGACTCTGAAACTGCATTTGTGCGATATATGGCGTTTGATATCTGTTGACACACTCATAAATGCATTATTTTTTTCATTTTGCGTTTAATTTGTGACAAAATGGTGTTTTGCATTCGAACCAGAGTGCTACTGTTGGACAGACGTACGCAGGGAGAGTGGACAGACGGGTACACCATCGTTAGCACGTTGCAGGACAGAAAGACCAGGCCTGTGGACAGATATGTGTCGGGCCTGTTCACAGTGAAATTCAGGAACTTTGGATAAATATAAAGGTGGAAAGTCTAGGGGTCCGAAAATAAAAGTCCTGCCACGTGTTTCTTCCACCCATGAACTCAGTCAGCTGATTTCACTTGTTAGTTGTACCTCCTGGTTGATGAATAGTGCTAATTAGTAAATCCAGGTGATTAGAATAAGATATTGGACAAGACTTTTACTTTCTAAACCTGGATTTTCCACTTCTGGACCAATGAGGTGACAGGTGGACAGTAGACAGACAGGCAAAGGGATTTTAATATTCCACTGGACAAACAGGTAAACAGGGTTTGAGGTCAGACAGACAGACACAGACAGATAGCCACGGGGACTATGGAGAGATGGACAGACAGACACAGACTGTGGAAAGGCAAACAGGCACAGAGGCTGTAGACAGACAGACACAGACTGTGGAAAAACAGACAGACAGACAGACAGCCACAGAGGCTGCAGATAGACAGACACAGACTGTGGAAAAACAGACAGACAGACAGTCACAGAGGCTGTAGACAGACCAACAGACAGACAGACAGACTGTGGGATGACAGACAGACAGACAGACAGCCACAGAGGGTGTAGACAGACAGAAACAGACTGTGGACAGACAGACAGACAGTCACAGAGGCTGTAGACAGACAGACAGACAGACAGACAGACAGACAGACTGTGGGATGACAGACAGACAGACAGACAGACAGTCACAGATTGTGGGAACATGTACAGACAGACAGACACAGACTGTGGGAACATATACAGACAGACAGACACAGACTGTGGACAGACAGACAGACAGCCACAGAGGCTGTAGACAGACAAACACAGACTGTGGGAACATATGCAGACAGACAAACACAGACTGTGGGAACATATACAGACAGACAGACAGCCACAGAGGCTGTTGACAGACAAACACAGACTGTGGGAACATGTACAGACAGACAGACACAGACTGTGGGAACATGTACAGACAGACAGACACAGACTGTGGACAGACAGACAGACAAACACAGACTGTGGGAACATGTACAGACAGACAGACAGACAGACAAACTGTGGGAACATGTAGAGACAAACAGACACACACTGTGGGAACATGTACAGACAGACAGACACAGACTGTGGGAACATGTACAGACAGACAGACACAGACTGTGGGAACATGTACAGACAGACAGACACAGACTGTGGGAACATGTACAGACAGACAGACACAGACTGTGGGAACACACACAGAGAGACAGACACAGACTGTGGGAACATGTACAGACAGACAGACACAGACTGTGGGAACATGTACAGACAGACAGAGGGACCTGGGCGTGCTGTATCTGGCTCTGGGCTGTGGCGATGCTAAGAATGCGGAGAATGCGATGCGCGCATTCATTACTTCATCACCCTAGTTCACCCAGTCAGCCGGAGAGCCCCGCCCCAGGTACAGCCGTACAGCTATGACCTCTCTGTTCTCACCCGAGGTACAGCTATGACCTCTCTGTTCCCCTCCCGAGGTACAGCCCGAGGTACAGCCGTACAGCTATGACCTCTCTGTTCCTGTCTGAGGTACAGCCGTACAGCTATGACCTCTCTGTTCCTGTCTGAGGTACAGCCGTACAGCTATGACCTCTCTGTTCCCCTCCCGAGGTACAGCCCGAGGTACAGCCGTACAGCTATGACCTCTCTGTTCCTGTCTGAGGTACAGCCGTACAGCTATGACCTCTCTGTTCCTGTCTGAGGTACAGCCGTACAGCTATGACCTCTCTGTTCCTGTCTGAGGTACAGCTGTACAGCTATGACCTCTCTGTTCTCACCCGAGGTAGAGCCGTACAGCTATGACCTCTCTGTTCCTGTCTGAGGTACAGCCGTACAGCTATGGCCTCTTCGTCACAGTGGGATCTGTGCCTTACAGG
Organism: Anguilla anguilla; assembly: GCF_013347855.1. Classification (NCBI taxonomy): domain Eukaryota; kingdom Metazoa; phylum Chordata; class Actinopteri; order Anguilliformes; family Anguillidae; genus Anguilla; species Anguilla anguilla. The sequence continues at coordinate 50,966,828 of NC_049208.1, forward strand.
TACAGATGTGCAAAGCATTTCCATACAGGCAATTACAGTCCAGCAGTTAACAACCTTAATACATCCATTTACTCACCATCTGTCTCATCGCTCGCACGTCCTTGTGACAAGGCTACACGGACAGACGCAAAATAAGAACAGGAAGGACTGCAGACCTGCTTGGATGTCCCGTGTAGGAGTCTTTGTGCCCTTTAAATTGGGGGTGGGGGGCACTTCAGACGTAGTACATGGGGTCACATGACGTATCATCACCGGCTTGAGTGAGGATGCTCTGACCCAAGTCGGGCCGGCCTCCTGTGTGGGGACGTGGCCACAGCAGGTCTTGTTTTCCACTCAATTTCCCAGTGCACCTCTGCACAACATGCCGGGTTAGGTCAAAGGTCAGAGGTCAGCTTCACTTGGCTGGTTTTTCCTTCCCTACAATCCATCCCATGTGTGTACATGTAAACTGCACACTCAGGAAAAGGTAAAAACAATGATGTTTTCACAAACATGAAGGATCTTCTTTGTTGAGATGAATGCATACTATTATTAATGATGTATTTGCTGTATTGACACAGTCACAAAGACACTTACCTTCTGTTTCTTAAAGTACCAAGTCAGCCTAGCAACCTGCGATATTCTTAATATCATTATTATGAATACAGGTATTTAGTAACAATTCCATGCTTGGACCAAATTAGTGGAGACTGGTCAATAACAAAGTCAAGACAACACGATTCTGATTTAAGAGGCAGGAGTGCAGAATGTCCTCTTGTTCACATTGTTTGGGTTTCCTGCTGTTTTGGTTTGGTTTATTGGCGGGTTACTGCCTAAAGATCCCCCACCCCCCGTCCCCCCGCCCCCCCCCCGTCCCTCCAGTAGGGCAGTAAGTTCTCAGACAAAATAACTCGGGCTAATTCCTGGTTCATTAAGGGTTCACTGGCACGCTCTGTGCCTGGGCGGGGTCCGCCGTCGTTCACGTTGCTCCGTGCCAGGGGGGTGCAGCCGATCGGTGTCTTATTTTTGTCATTAAACGTAGGGGGCGGGGCCTATTTTCACGTTGAGCCGGTGATGCGGCTCACTGGCATTGTGCGCGTCTGGGGGGGCGGGGCCAGTCGGTGAGCTCAGAGCCTGCGGCTGGAGCAGAGCGCTCTTAGGCAGGGTTGGCGTGCTGATCTGTGTCACAGCGGTAGCCTGTGCGCGGAGATGTATTACAGTGCAGTGTAATGGCTAAGGAGTTGGTCTTGTAACCGAAAGGTCGCAGGTTCAATTCTTGGGTAGGGCACTGCCGTTGTACCCTTGAGCAAGGTATTTAACCTGCATTGCTTCAGTATATATCCAGCTGTATAAATGGATACAATGAAACTGCTATGTAAGTCGCTCTGGATGGACAACAGCGTCTGCTAAATGCCTGTAATATAATATTTTCTCCACTGTACACAGAGTTTACAGACTCTGTCAGTCGCATACAGCTAGGGAAAAACAAAGTTTTTTTGTAAATAGGCCCTGATGAGCACTTTTGAGCAGCAAAACCTATTAAAGTACTTCGGCTGTTGTATTTTCTCTTTGTTTGCAATGAAACAATTGAAGTTTGCTGTACATTTCATTATTCAGTTCCTTTCAGTTACTATACCATGCACCTGTGACATCATTCACATGGATTTGTTCCACCAAAAACTGAGCACAGTTTTTCAAATCTAATTTAATCTAACCTAATCTAATCTAATATAATACAAATTGACCTTTAACCTGTGGAAAAGGTTATAATGTGTGATTTATGTAAAAAGGAATGTGATCAAAGGTGTGTTTTTCCTAGCTGCCGCGATGCCCCCTCGCCTGTCTGAAAGGTGGGGGTGCGGTAACGGAGGGGGGGGGGGGGGGGGGGGAGGGGTCATCGGAGGAGAAGAGTGAGGGATTATCTGTTTCCCGAAAGGAGGGAAATGCTACCTTTCTTTTTTTTTTTTTTTTTTTTGTTGTTGTTCTTTTCCGGCGAGGGAAGGAATGCGATGTCAAGTGGGGAGCAGGGGGGGGGGCCCTCGGGACCCGAAGCCCTGGACCCTCATGCGGAGGTGGGGAGCGGGGGGCCCCTCAGGACCTGAAGCCCCGGACCGTCACGCGGAGGTGGGGAGCGGGGGGGGGGGGCCCTCGGGACCCTCATGCGGAGGAACAGAATGTGCTCCTCTCTCTCCCCGAACGCCGTTTTTTCGTCTCAGGTGCCGGTCGGCGCCGGCCCGAACGCCCTTCGAGCGGAGCCCCGGAGGAAGCCACGCCCATCGGTCCCCTCCAACAGCCCCGGCTACTGCTGCTGACTAGGCCCCGCTCTCGCCCCTTCCCAACCGAGTCGTCGTGGCGATACGCAGCCGCTGCACGGACACTGACATGCAGACGCAGTTCCTGCGTGGAGATGGGGGTGAGATGGTCACGGTGTCAGGTGACTGGTAGAAATTAAAGTGGAGCCCCAGGGTACTTTGGTAACAACCAATAAAACACCACTGATGGTAATTAGTGAGTCCATTTTCTGGGTATACTTATGGACTCCTTAGGTGGGTATGAGCCAGGAATTAGCTGGAGTTATCCACAAATCAGCACTGGTATTGGTCAATTGGTTGTTACTGACATGCTATGTAATTGATCCGTTTTGTGATTGTAAAGCGATGCTACAACTGTCCTGTCCATTTGGAGACACAGTTTCTGAATGCTAACACAGTTACTCTACAGAGAGACAGTTTATATTTAGTGATTGTACTTAGATACATGGTTTCCACCCCCCCCCCCCTTGCTGCTGTAACAGCCTCCACTCTTCTGGGAAGGCTTTCCAGTAGATTTTGATACATGGCTGTGGGGATTCGCTTCTATTCAGCCACAAGAGCATTAGTGAGGTTCGGCATTGATGATGGCCTCGCAGTCGGCATTCCAGTTCATCCCAAATGTGTTTAATTTTTCCCCTCCAAACTCAGCAAACCGTTTCCTTATGGACCTTGATTTGTGCACAGGGGCATTATTATGCTGAAACAGGAACGAGCCTTCCCCAAATTGTTTCCACAAAGTTGGAAGTGCATTTTTCTTGAATGTAATTGTATGCTGTAGCATTATGATTTCCCTTGTTTGGGACTAAGGGGCCTAGCCTAAACCATGAAAAACAGCCCCAGACCATTATTCCATTAGTGCTACAGCATACAATGGCATTCCAGAGAATTGTGTGCTTGCAACTTTGCAGCAACAGTTTGGGGAAGCCCCTTTCCTGTTTCAGCATGACAATGCCCCTGTGCACAAAGCAAGGGCCATAAAGAAATTGTTTTCTGAGTTTGGTGGGGAAGAACTTGACTGGCCTACACAGAGCACTGACCTCTACCCCCATCAAACACCTCTAGGACGAATTGGAATGCTGACTGCAATCCAGGCCTTATCGTCCAACATCAGTGCCCAACCTCACCTGTGGCCGAATGGAAGCGAATCTCCGCAGCCATGTTCCAAAATCTACAGGTGGAGCAAGAAAGCAGCAAAGGGGGATCCAGCTCCATACTAATGCCCATGGTTTTGGAATGAGATGTTCAACAAGCACATATGGGTGTGATGTTCAGGTGTCCACATAGCTTTGGAAATATAGTGCAGTCTCTGCATGCTCACACAGGACCAGCTTCGACACACTATTTCGGAAGCAGTGAATGTCGAGCGAATGATAGCGAGTAACAATGTTGTTTCACCTCTCCAAGACCGTGTGCTTGAATGTGACCTTTTTTCTCTTTGGGGATTGGCGGGTCAAACGTCTCAAACATGGGGAACCTGGCGTGAGTTTCACAAATGCTAAAGAAGTGTGCTTGAAGCAAGACTAAGAATCAGATACGGTATCAGAGCACAGGCGGCTAAAAATGCCCTTTGAGATATCATTTGGGCTCCGCACACATTGCACAAACAGCACGGTATAGAAACATAAGACCTGATATTGGATTGAAACGGCTGCATAGCTGACAGATTGCAAAGTAAACAGAATTGAATTGAAAGTGAGGCAGGGTGTGTATAGTAAGGATTTGTTGTTCCAAAATGGAGTTGGAAAATAATAAATGGGGATTAAAAAGCTTTTAAAAACCCTGCCTTATCTGGTAAATATTTTCTCCCGAATGCTTTCTTCTTGAACCGCGTCCATTTCACTCACATACCAGAAAGGAGGAAAACAATTGTGTCTAGACAAAGAATGAGAGGTACGCGGTGCTGTTGGTGACTAACGTGAGGCAGCGGAACAGCGAATCGCTGCAGACATTAGTAACGTGTTTCAACGGGAAAAACAAAAAATAATAAAAAATACCGTCTGTCGGGGCTGCGGAGCGAGCCCGAGCCGTGATTGGCAGATGGGGAAACCCGCGAGCGACGGGAAGGAAAGAGCGGGGGGGGGGGGCGCTGGCGTTGTCGCAGTGACGCGCGGGATTAGCCGTCGGCGGCGATCGGCGGCCCGTCGGCTTCGGGGTCGCCGGGCTGCGCCGCGGTCACGGAGGGTCACTGAGAGGGAGTGCCAGGCCCCCCGGTGCCCCGCAGACTTAAAAAAAAACCAAAAAAAAAAACGGCAGGAATATCGTATGATATTGTACACTGCTTATATTGTTTAGCCTGCCCTACGGAGGAATCCAGGGTTGGGTTGTTGGTCACATCGCCAAGATTTGATTTGACTGTATATATTCGTTGGTCGTCTGTCTTTTTTTTTGTTGATAAAGCAGAGCGAGAGAGGCAGGGATACATCCTGGACAGGTCATCAATTCCTAACGCAGGGCACGCGCACCATTCACTCACATACCTACAAGCCAATTTAGCGTCTCCAATCGGCCTACCTGCATGTCTTTGGGACTGTGGGAGGAATCCGGAGTACCCAGAGGAAACCCACGCGGAGAACATGTAAACTCCACACAGAGAGGCCCCAAGCCGAGATTCGAACCCACGACCTTCTGGCTGTGAGGCGCCAGCGCGACCCACTTCACCACCGCGCCGCCCGCAGTCACTTTGTGTAAATTATAAATGAAAAACGCTTATTCACACCAGGAAACAGAGAAGGAATTAATAGCATGTTGTTTGCAGACATGTGAAACAACGTCACGGCTTGACTAATGGGGACGAATAAAGTTTGGCATTCCGCGATAGGCAGTGTTTGACTTCTGGGTGACCGCCTCATCGACGCTCCGTGCTGCGCTTTCCCTCCAGGCCGGGCCGAGACCACAAAAAGAAATCTCCGCCCTCCTAGCAAAAGAAACAAACAGAGGCTCGCGCATTATGCCCTGAATGCAAACAGAGATACTGCAGGGGCCTCAAACCCTGCCCTGCCCCGTTGTGTTTCACCTCCTCCTTATTCCACGGAAAAGCTAACGCGAGGCGGAGAGGTCGATCCATCACGCGTGTGAACGAGCTCGCTCGCTCGCTCACTCGCTCTATCGCCCGGGAGCTTGTTTCTCGCGCGTCGGCGCGGCGACGCGTCTGCTACAGAAATACGGCGAGCCCCCCGAAGCGAATTCCTCTCGGAGACGCCCGCCCCGGGTTCACAGGGGCGACCTTCTCTCTGCCCGGGGGGCAATGGGGCCTCCCCAAGCTCCCCACGACGGTAAATGACTCCCCTGTGAGCAAGCTGAAAACAGGGAGAACTGTTATTGTACGCATGATGCAAGCAGAAGACAGTGTTACTGCACGTGAGGCAAAAATAGCTCAGCTATATATAGTTATATATATAGTTTGCGCTACTTTCTGTTTCCGACATACTGCGTTTTTTTTTTGCTTTGAAACGAACCATTTGCGGAATGCATTTCGTAAAACATTCTTTGACAGTTGTCTGTCGCTTAGCGACGGTTTCAGGCGTAACCCTGGGGGGCCATCTTCCGAGCACAGACGCCGCGGGGGGGGGGGGGGGGGGGGGGGGGTTTGGGGGGGGCGATGTCACCACAGATGCGCGCGATGGGGATTCGCGAAAAGTGTCTCGTCGCCGGGCGTGGGGACCGGTTAAAAAGGCGAAACGCCGGCGGCGGGCGGCATACCTGAGCGATTCCCGAGCGCTGCCAAAAAGAAACGTCTGCGTTTGGCAAGTCACAGATCTGCACCCTAATCCCCCGGCCATGTGATCGCAGGGCAGGAATCTGTAATTACCCCCCCCCCCCCCCGTCCTTCCCCCGCCCTGCCGGTACTCTCGGTTGAATACCAGGGCGTGTAGACATCCTTTTTTTTGGGGGGGGGGGCGAAGGCACGAAACGTCGGAGACTTCTGCCCGTCCGTCCGTCCGTCCGTCTCCGATGTGTCACACCACAGGCCCATTGTTCGCCGAGCAGTTCTGCAGGGCCCTGAGCCACCGTGCAGGGCGATGGGCCATTGTGTTCAGGGGCAGACCTATTCAGAACTACGCCACAGACACATCTCTGGAGGCTTAGGAGCACGGAGGGTCGATCTTTTCGGGGAAGAGCCATTGTTTGGTGATGCTGGACCTGTCAGCTGGCTGTTAACCCATTCAGTGCCGGGGGGCCTGAAACACTGCCCTGTTCTAACAGTGGGAGTCGTGCGTACGGTAGGCAGCCCGCTTTGCTCACAGGATTAGGAGCTCGGTCCAGGATCAGGTCACTGGTGACCAGTGGTCTATCGCTGGGACCGGTGCCTCATGGGCCCATTTGGTAACACTTCTGTCACCAGTCGGTCAGTCTGCCATTAAAGGCCTGGCAGAATTAAGGAGCGATGGAGTCCATCGGTATGGAGGACTGAGCGAGAGGATGAGTGACCAATGAGGCGGGACTGAGTGGGAGGGGCCTATGTGGGTGGGATCTGAGTGAAAGGGGACTGAGTGGGAGGGGCCTATGTGGGTGGGGTCTGAGTGAAAGGGGACTGAGTGGGAGGGGCCTATGTGGGTGGGGTCTGAGTGAAAGGGCACTCAGTGGGAGGGGCCAGTGTGGGTGGGGTCTGAGTGAAAGGGCACTGAGTGGGAGGGGCCTATGTGGGTGGGGTTTGAGTGAAAGGACACTGAGAGGGAGGGGCCAATGTGGGTGGGGTTTGAGTGAAAGTCACGTGTATGACTTGGTTGAGACCATTTTCTTATGATCATATTGCTTGTGTCTCATTCAGAGGTTATTTCCTACTGATGGGTTACTGTTCCATACTGAAAACGACTAAATTAACCTGAAAGAACTGTTCTGTCTAACCCAGTCTGGCTGGGAAGGCTGTTTTGTTTTTTCTTCTTATTTGCATTGCATTTTTTCCCCGCTGCATGTAGGAACAGGCGCAGCGCTGTCAGACAGGAGTTAGGCTGAAGTGACATAATAGTTAAGAAAGCAATTTAAAACACGCGAAAGATTTGGGTGTTCTGGAAAACTCCTTTTAAAAAGATCTCCTGGTTCGCCTTGAGTGCAGCTGCAGTGCATGCCGTGTTTATGATAGATCACAGCACTTAGCTGGGCTGTCAGTCACTTACCTCCTGCTGTCGATTATCTTTACCCATTTTTTACCATCTGCAGTCGATTAGCTTTACCCATTTTTTACCATCTGCAGTCGATTATCTTTACCCGTTTTTTACCTTCTGCAGTCGATTATCTTTACCTGTTTTTTACCTCCTGCAGTCGATTATCTTTACCTGTTTGTTGACTGACCAACCGATAAATTGGTGATGTAGTCCTATCACTGCTGCCTTCTCTGGGAAAAAGGGCTTCAATCAGAAACAGCGCTTTCATTGGCTCGACCCCAGCAAATTATTCAGCGACATCCACAAAATCTCACACAGTTACTTCTGACCGTTACAAAAGTGTGTCCAACAAGGAAATTAAATTCTATGCTTAGTAATTATAAACAGTTATTCATTCATGTATAAGAGTGTGTTCAGCTACTAACTGCTAGTTGTGCTGAATCCTAAGCCCCACACAGCACAGCTGGTTCTCGATGATTTGTACTTGGCATTTTAGCTGGAAATTTTAGAGTTATGATGCTAAATAAAACAAGTGAATAGTTTTACAAGCTCTGCTGTCATCTTAAGACAACTTTAATCGGTGCTTTTATTTTGCTTTGCAGTCATGCTGATCTGTGGCAGTATTAGAGCATGTTTTAACACTGACATATACTCACCCTCCTTTATGAACTGGGATCTACAAGTATCAGTGAAAATGCAGACTGTGAAACTGGTTAGTCCGGGGTAAATTTTAGGATGGGGCAGGGTGTTCAGTGGTGTGGGGAGGTGGGGGCAGCATAATCCCATGTATACATCCCTGGAGCTACGCAGGGCAAGTCTATTGTCAGTAACCTCCAGCGATAGTAAAGAATAGGATGAACGGTCGGCTTTGCCTTCCAGGTCAAGGGTCGTGACAGGCCACAATCAAACCTTTAATGATTCGGTGAGAGGAAGGGGGGTGGGGGTGGCGGGGGGGCTGACAACACCAGAGAGCGGGACAGACACTCAGTTCCCGGGACAATAGCGGGCATCGGCACGGGGCGGGGTGAGAGATTTTACCGGGAATTAGGCAGATCTGCTTTAGTGCCGGGCGGTTCTGGCGTTTTGTGAGAGAGGGTCCGGGTCAAAAGTGACTCCTGGGGCGTGATTAATGTTGATTGGAGGACACCGTCTGGAAGTAATGGCTATTATGACTCCCAGAGGACTTGGGGTGGGGGGGGGGGGGTACAGGGTAAGGCACTGCAGCTTTAGAGACAGGATTACTCCCACCACAGAGAGCACAGAATCGTGGGTAAAACTGGAGCATCTCCCCAGCTCTTTAGCCCTTCTAAGTGTGAGATCAGATTAGAACGTTCTCAACTAAACATTCTAATTCTGATGTCACAATCACAGCTGGTAATTGAAAGCAGTGGAGTTCTAGAACACTGAATTAGAATGTTGAAAAAACATTCCAGAAAACCTACTCTTCAAAGATTTAGGCTCCCACAACTTAGTAAACAAAGACGTGTATATTTTAATTTTGGGGTGCTATAGTACTATAAATGCCTCTGGATTTGGTAACATAACGTCGTACCTAGAAAGTAGGTCCCTCCAACAAACAGTTGGTTATCTATTTCCTCACTGTGCCGTGAGTGATATATGCATCAGTTTTCAAGGCACTTACCTGACTAAATTTATGCACTGGGCTAATCCAGAACCAATAGTGTGACTTGTGAATCATTTCAGAAAGTGACCCAGCAGTGGTCACCTGGGCTGTCCAATCAGACATCCTCCCCCATTTTTCCAACCAATTAACAATTCCCACTCGCTAATATAGACTCAGCACATTGCTCCCATGCCCCCTGTCAAATCCTGGGGGTGGCGGGGGGGGTGCTCTGTGTTTGTTGGTTTTGATGGAGTCCTGCACTTAAGTGCTTAGTTTAAGTCGCTGATCGGCTAAAGCAGGAGTAACCAACACCTTTTTTTCTGGAGATCTACCATTCTGCAGGTTTTTTCATTTCAACCATAATTTGGCACACCTGATTATACTAATTAGCAGCTCAACAAGGTCTCTAGCTGCTTTGTCAGAGTGAAAACCTACAGGGCTGTAAATATCCAGGAGCAAGGTTGCTTACCGCTAGGCTAAAGAGTCCACACGCCTTGCTTCCAAGGCCCAAATAGGCAGCAGACTGCAAGGAAATCACAGAAACCAGCAGAGACAGTGGATAAGAGTGTCTGCTAAATGCCTCTAATGTAATGCTCCTGAAGACTGTTTGGAAAACAAGCCAGTTCACAGCAAATGAAGTGAAGTGCACAAGTATGTAGTTTAAATAGGCAGTTGTTTTTATTTCATATTACTGTATGCCTTTTTCGTGGCATTATTCTGATGAACCATTTCACAGAAATGACAGACGGCGAAAGTCACAGACCAATGTGGCCAAGTTACAATACATATTTAACATGGATAGATTAACCTGCTGAAGGACAAAGGAATTTGCAGTAACATATAATTGTCATCTTACATAACTGTCATTATACAATGTGTATAGAAAGGTCATATGTATTTTATACAAAAGAAAAATACAAAAAAACCCTCTGTCCCATGTTGGAATGGACATTCATAATGGTGGAATCTTCGAGGCTAAAATGGTGAACCCCAAAACCATGGAAGAAAAGTCCCCGAAACTGGCTTATATATATATAATAGGCCTGTGGGTTTTCATCTCTTTTACATCCAGAGAGAGACATTTCATTCTGTTGCCTTATAGGAAATAGTCAGTTCCCAGTGGGAGCTGAGTCTCATGGACAAGAGAATGTGCGGCCAATCATCTTCTTAGGTTACAGTCTTCGCTTATCTCCATGCTTCTGAATGTTCTCATTTTCAGTAACTTTTTGCGATTTATTCGCGAATTCCGACCGCTGCGAAGTTCGAAGAAAAAAGGGGGCGACTGAGGAAGGGTGCTTCTGACTTGCGGCAGGACACGGGAGAGGTAGCTTTAAAATTTCCGCGGGTGGGGGGTTTGATGGGTAAATGCTACTGGACGACTTGGTGGGAGAGAGAGAGAGGCGTTTAGGTCCTGAACTGTAGGTCCTGTGCCACACATCCATTTAACTCTGTGCACGTGACCTTGAGGCGATGGAGCGACCTTGAGGCGATGGAGCGACCTTGAGGCGATGGAGCTTTCGTCCTGCTACAACCCCCCCACCCCCCGCCCCGCCCCGCCCCCGCTCCTGCTCCATCCTCTGAGGGGCGTCGCTGTGTGGACCGTCCTGAGATGTCTACCAGAAGGGAGGGGGTCTTCCGCTCGTTGGTCCATTGTGCCAAACCTCCCCTTTCGCAAAGGTCTCCGTGTCCCTTTCGGTAGCGGGACAGGGGGTGGGGGGGGGGGGGGGGAGGACAGGACTCAGGCCGTGTTCCCGCCCGTTCTAACCCGTCCCCGCCCCCGTCCACGCGCCCGCGCCCGGCGCAAACCTATCGCCCTCCACACGCTCCTCAGGGCCGAGGAGGTCCCGATTCTCAGGTTGCCGACGTTTGCCCTGGAAGAGAGGATGAATTGAACAGTGAGTATCTCGTCGCTGGAAACAGAGCAGCACATTCAGCACACGCCGAATCAGAAACAGAGCCGAGGACACACGGCCTCGGTGCTAGTTCAGCCGCAGACCCATCCCAGCCAGTCACTTTAATCCCGAATCTGATGCGAAAGCGAAATGATTGGCAAATTGCAGGATATGTTTTCATTTCATTAAGCTGTCAAAATAATAGACGTTGGCGCCACGGATTTTTTTTTTTTCTTTTTCGGTTTTTGCACTTCGACAAGATTCTACACGAGCGAAGTTAACGCTGGGAGACGTTTCCTTTTCACGGTATTCGGTCACGTCCCGCTTCAAGGGCCTCTGTCATCTCCTGTCATCCGATGCTACTTTGAACTCGGCACGAGAACTGAAAAGGGCGAAATGATTTTTTGAGACGATTTTGCGCCTTTAATCTTGGCCACTTCATTCTCCGTTATAGCCGTTAGCTTAACGCGCTGTAACGTCCAAGCAACATTCAGAGGCAGTGTCAAATCTCCAGGAGCGCCGAGTTTGTGTGTCTCCTACTTCATCTCTTCAAGTGTCAGTAAATTGCGCTTTCTGAAGATTATGCCTCGCTGGAGAAACGCCTGGCATGAGGCTATAATTACTCGGTACAATTATTCGGCAAATGGATCCGGGGTATTTTCTTTTCTTTGCGGAATTACATTTTTTTTTCTTACCTGTTAATCCCCCCCTTGTTGGCTGCCAGGTCGTACAAGCACTGCCACGCGGCGCATCCATGGCCCTGGGCTGGAGCACTCGCTGCCCGCAACCTGAGAGAAGGAGAGCGCACGTCAGCACAAGAACTACGGCCAGAACTATCTGCTACCCCCACGGGCCACATTATGCCCACAGGGGTTTTAAAATTAACACATATTTAACACTGAGCATCAATAAGGGCTTTCTCAACCAAATCTGCACTCAATTAATTAATCTGTTTTTGGCAATGGTGAATATAGGCCCATGGTCTCTTTTGAAATACCAGTGTACCAGAATATTACACTAAATATTGAAAACTTGAAAACACTACATGTTTTGAATACTTTAAATTGTATCATGTATTCAACATGAACAGTAGTATTGTCAGATTCAACAAAAGTCGAATTCGCATAATGGCATATGCACACTACGTGTGTGCGCGCGCGCGCATAAACGTATACATCCAGATGTGGCTGTCATATAGGAAATACTGTATATTAGCATTCAGTCAGAGGTTCTCCGGTAATTTTGGAAACTTACCGAGTCGGTGTGTTATCTTTTTGACAGAACATCAAGCACGTGCTGTCTTCTTTATCCGCGCACTGGCAGCGTCTTTTCTGCTGTGTGCGCGTGAGCGGCAAGGGCTTCTCGAGCGACCGCTTCTTTCTAGGAGCACTTCCCAGACCGTAGGATACTGTGCGTCTGTTTAAGAAAACAAAACCAGAAGAAATTAACACAATTCGTTTATCAAACTGTTATTGCTAAAAACAAACATGATTGTAATCTGCAATCCATTAATGTGCGCTTACTCTGGCGTGTTGACCCATATGATGTCGAGATGACAGAAATAGACGCACTCCTTGTCCAAGAACGTAGCGCAGGAGCAGCGCTTTGTCCTGATGTGGCGCGTGGAAGGTCGCGCGGTGGCCACCGGCTCTGTCTCCTGACTCATCGATACTGAAGTCACTGGTGATAGAGAGGTGCGGTTAGGAAGATTATAACACATGTGAGAGAGCACTTAATAACATGGACTGTAGTCTAAAATTCTGCCAGCACAAGTACAACTTTCTACCGGTACTTTTGATGTTGCTCGAGCAGTTTGATTGGGATCAACATAACTGTAATGTTAGTTAATGTCATATGTTCTAATAAAGTGTAATAGTAATAACACTTGTGTAAAGTGTAAAAGCGCATGATTTGTGTCCAGTATTTTATTCAATGTAACACATGCATATATGTTTGGCAATAACTACAGTCTGTTGCGCACCTGAGCCCGCGAGATTGTAAAAGTAATTCCTGCGCATCGTACAGTTCTGTAAAGTTTTCTTTTCTTTTCTTTTTATTGTTGTTTGGTAGCATTCTCCAAATTGTTGTAAAATGCGAGATTTTTTTTGTGCACATTTCCTGGTATGTCTTTCGATCTATATAGCCAGAACTAATTGCATTACACGCAGCCCAATTTTGTTCTGGCATACCACCGTACGCATTGATATCGTCTGTACATATATGCATTTACGCAAACTAAAATACTGACCATACAACAAAATATTATAATTACATTGAAGTATGGTTGGATTATTGGACAGTATAATCGGTTAGAGCTTACCTGTTTGTAAAAACCCAGAGACAATGATCGGTATCACTGAGATAAGTACGCGTAATTCCATTTTGAACTTCAGTTTAAGTGTTATCTTCTTTTGTTCTTTTGTGTTCCAAAAATTATATTCCATATACAGTGTAGATGACAGCAACCCGATAAACTAAAATGCAAAATAATAATTGTTAAAATAAAAACCCGCTTCTGTATAGCTGAAATTGAGCTCGAGCGCTTCTCCCTCGGGCTGTTCTCTTAGTGATCATGCTACTGTTGCTTCAATGGGCCATATATATGCAACAGCACCCCCCTCTCTCGCCCTCCTCAGTCGCGTGTAAACACTTTTGTACTCTGACTTTTTAGTAGACAATGCCGTTTGTTAACAGTCTCCGACAAGCAAGCTGCCTGCAGACCAAGATAAGAACTGTGCATTTGCAGATGACGACGGCTGGAGACGCCAAGCGGCGGCGCGAGGTGGGACTCCGAAGCGCGCGACACTGGCGTTTTCTCTACAGCAGATGGAGAGCGAGTACAATCTTTTGGTGCAAAGACATGGCTTTTTAAAACCTGCGTGTAATTTTGTATTTTGCCACGGTTCTTAAGAAGTCAGATTTGGCATCTTAATCATATCGGTTTTTTTTTTGGTTTTTTTTACCTCCTTTAAGTATTCTCGTGGAAATCTGAACGCGTAGAAGTTGTTGTGCTCGTTAACTTATTTTATGATTTTTTTTTTTTTTTTGGAAGACTGAAGTGAAGGTAATGATTGTGCATAACTGGGACAGGTATTTGTTGAAAAATATTATCATACAGATAATATGTTAACATGATTTATGAAAAAGTAAGATTTATACCTTTTAAACAATGGCGCGTTGTGATATTTATCTACAAAGTTTTATGCATAGAAACTTTTGACTTTAAAAAATGCTAGGAACAATAGCAAGCATTAATTGTTTCATTTTGTCCAACTTTACTCTTGCTATTATGTCGTGACTTCGCGTTATGTGAAGAGTACAGAGAATACGGTCATGAAGTAGATATTACATACATGTATATCGAGAATCACAAAGTAAACGCCCTACCGCCCAACAGGTTCGTACGGGGTGTGACAGACTGGTTTCATTGGGCCACGTGTTTAAACTTCACACAATGCAGTGGGCTATTTAAAGTCTATCAAAAATGATTTTGGAGATTATGAATGTTTAAATCGCTTTTGGATTTTTCACTCAAAGGGAATGAATGTGGTCATTTTATGCGTGAGGGTGGACTAAATCTGACAAGACGAAAGGTGAGAATGATAGAATTACGTCTTCAGATTTTCAGGTACAGTTCTGAGAGTCTCGTGCCATTGTATTTTCTTTTAGATCTGTGTTCTTTAAAAAAAATATGTAATGTATTTAATCTGTTATACAACAGAGCATAAAACTAAAAAAGAGCATTCTTTTTCTTACATTAACTAATTTATTTTTATTACAAAACCCCGAGATGAAACCCTATAATTCTAAACTCATCAAGTTTTAATCGAGACGTTCCATTTCAACAGCGCCGCTTTCACATGCCAATGTGACGGGACGCTGTGGCGCGCGCTCATTATTAACTTCAGTTTGTTGCCAGTAGGGGGAAATATATCCCGCGTTTTCAAAAGACAGTCTTGCAATCATTGCGTCAGTTTGACGGGAATGGGTCCTTTCATCCTGCTGAGGATGGGGTCGAGGTCAGGGCTCTGTGCAGGCCAGTCAAGTTCTTCCACACAGTTCTCGACAAAACTATTTTTATACGAACCTCGCTGTGTGCCCGAGAGGATTGTCATGCTGAAACAGAGAAGGACCTTCCCCAAACTGTTGGGGAAGCGCAGGATTGTCTAGAATGTGAGAGTGTGCTGTAGCACGAAGATTTGCCTTCACTGGAACTAAGGGGCCTAGCTCAAACTGTGGAAAACAGCCCCAGACCAAGGAGAGTCCAGATACTTTGGTCATATAGTGTACTTCTACCATTCCACCATTTTATCTATCTGAAATATGATTTATGTTGCACATGCTGGGTGGCAGAGCCTGGGTGGCACCTTCGCTGGTTTCAGTAATGTGTGACGATGAGAGCGATGCTCTGGAACCCCATAGTGGGGCTAAACTCATAATCAGTCACTTGCCGGTTTGAACGAATCAAATCACTGCCCTGTTTGAACCATCAGAAGGTTATGTTTTCCACAGCTTAAAAAAAACCCACAAATTTGCCCAAATGTGTGTAGCTGTGCCTATTCCTGCGCTTCACAAACCCTTCTTCTCTCAAAACGACAGCCTGCTGTACAGGACGGTTATAAACAAGCACGAAACCGGCCAGACCCACGGCGCACCTGTACAAAGTGTCATGAGTAAAACTTGGCTAACTATATAGCTAGCTAGCTATGGCATGTCCTCACCTCTGTAACGTTATTTGTTGTCCTCCGTGTGTCCACACATCTGTACCGGTGGTACGCGCTAAGTATGGTTAACTAAAGTAGGCGAAACGCTAACATGTTAGGGTTAGCTAAAGTAACGTTAGGCGATAAAGCTGTGCTAAAAAATCTTGTGCCGCTCGAAGTGGTGATTTCTGGGAGGTGCACCTGCGCATGCGTCCTACTAAAGGAAGCACCACCTGCGCATGCGTCCTACCAAATGTCCCTCTCAGGTCGTCCATGAGTGAGTGAGTGAGTGAGTGACCACAATTAGCCACGCATAGCCCACGGCGGCAGGCAGTCCTGCGCCCCGTGGGGAAAAAGGAAGTAAACGCAGCGGAAAGCTTTTTTTCCCCCCCCCCGAGCGCCATTCCGCTCCACGGAGGCCCTCCTCCGCTCTTTCGCCCGCGAGTCGGCCGTAGCCTAGCAACGCCCGTCACGCCCGCCCACCACCCCGCGCGCACGCCATCCCTCGCCGGGCCTCTAGGGGTCTCTGTCGGCCCACCGAACCGCGGGCGAGGCAGGAGCCGTAGCCTGCTTTAAAAGGAGGAGAACATCACCCCCCCCCCCGCCCCCCACAGTCTTACCGCTCTGATTGGTCCACAGAAACGCTGAAACCGTCTCCGAACACAATAATGCCGTTCTGCAGAAAATTCCAGCACAGCAAAGTGCCTCTCCTGGGCAAAATGGGCAGAGGGCCCTTGGGTCTTGAGCAGCATTAAGGAGGCCACGTACGCCAAGACATTTCACCCGGATCGCTCGAGCGCTTTGAGAGCAAAAAGAAAAAGGAGATAGGTAGCGTGTGCACATTTGTAAACAAAGTTTTACTGGTACAGGTCATAAGATAAGATACCACAATGCGAAGCTACCATCTTACACAGACCTATGGATCAAGGCCAGAGATGAAATTCAATAAATATTTAAACTACAACATCAGTTTTTACATGGAAACATTGCCCCAAACCATAGAAATGTACATTTATCAGTGCAACATATATACTTTATTTTCCCATATATTTATGATTGACGTGAACTTTTCAAAATAAAAATTTTCTTCCACTTTTTTTGTTTTTAACTTCCATTTTTCTCTAAATAAACACAAGTGACTACCAGATTTCATACTGAATTATATACAGAAACTCCAAAAAGGCACAACTGTCTTTACAACATATACAAAAGTAAAAGAAATCAGTTGTCTGTAACTGTCGAAAAAAAAGGCTTTAAAACAAAATGAAGCGATTGGTCATCATTTGTGATTGCACGTACAATATGAAATGTCAGAAAATGTGCTTTGAGAGAAGGACGATTTGCAGAGATGCAAACCTTCTTAAGTGTTTTCAGTTTTACAAAGTGACAAAGCATTTAATAAAAAAGAGCTTTTAAATTTGGGGGGAGGGAGGAGGGGGGGGGTATTTAGGTGGCAATGACAAGCCTGTCCTCGTCATCGCTGGAGGCGTCGTTATAGTCGACAGTCACCTGACGCCGAGCGAACGACTGCCTTTTCTGAGGCTCTCGCTCGCCGGCTCCCCCTGCTGGAGAGGCGGAAGGGCGGGGCGGCGATGTCACTTCCTCTCGCTCAGCGCCGCCCGCACCGTGCCCCAAGGCTGCGGCCGCAGGCGACGGCGAGCTGTACGACGTCACTTCCCGCGCAACCTGAACCGCGGGAGCGAGCTGGGGGGGCGTGGCTGCGGGTGGGGCCAGCTGGGGGGGCGTGGCTGCGGGTGGGGCCAGCTGGGGGGGCGTGGCTGCGGTTGGGGCAAGCTGAGGGGGCGTGGCCGAAGTTTGGGCGAGCTGGGGGGGCGTGGCTGCAGTTGGGGCAGGCTGGGGGGGCGTGGCTGCAGTTGGGGCGAGCTGGGGGGGCGTGGCTGCAGTTGGGGCGAGCTGGGGGGGCGTGGCTGCAGAGGGTGCGGCGCTAGGGCAGCTGGCGGGGGTCTCTGTGTGACAGGGCAGGGCCGCGGGGGCCGCGGGGGCCACAGGGGCCGCCGGGATGGGGCTGAGGGAGGGGATGAGAGTGGGTAGGGCGATGTTCAGGATCTGCAGGCCGGGCATGTGCGCCTGGGGGCTGGCCCCGCCCTGGGAGGCGGGGCCCGCGGCCAGCACCTGCAGCCCCAGCGTCTTGAGGGCGAGGCCGGGCTGCGGGAGGAGCTGCGCGGAGGGGAGGGCGGCGTTGGCCATGCCCACCACGCCCAGCGCCTCCAGCCCCAGCGGGCCGGCCACGCCCACCTGGCCCAGCGGGAAGCAGGGCAGGACCCCGCCCACGGGCTCGGCGGCGGCGGCGGCGGGGGGCGGGGCGTCGGGCGAGGCGGCGGGCAGAGGGCTGCCACTGCGGTGGAGCACGCTGACGGCCGGGATGGTCAGCTGCATGGGGCCCGCCTGCACCGGCAGGAAGGTGGAGTAGGCCGCCAGGCCGGCCGGCACCAGCTGGATCCCGCCCACGGGCACCATGCTGTAGGGCGAGCGCAGGGGCTGCTGGGAGTGCAGCGGCAGGTGGCTGAAGAGGTGCGTGTGCGCCCCCGGCCCCGCCCCCGCCCCCGCCCCCACCCCCACCCCGAGGTCCGCGATCTGGGCCTGCGGCAGGAAGCGCAGGGAGCCGGGGGGGTCGTAGGCCATGGGGGGCAGCAGGGTGGTCTGGGTACTGCGGTCCACGGGGAACCCCACTTCGCTGGATCCCGCCCATGGGCGGGGGGGCGGGGAGCTTAGGGAGTCCTGGGAGGGGGGGAGAGAGGGAGGGAGGGAGGGAGGGAGAGAAAAAAAAAGTTTTAAAGTTACATTCCAAAGTTAAAAATGAAAGAAAAAGCATCTGTCTTTCTCACACTCTGCAGAAAAGAGGAAGAGCAGAAAGAAAGGAGAACAGACGGGGGAGTGCATGCTGACAGGGTGACAGAGTGAAAGAGGGAGAGAAATTGATGGAGAGGAAGAGGAGAGGAACGCTCACATATAAAGAGGAGGAGATACAGACAGGGTGAGCACTAACCTTGGGGCCCTTCCCTGGGGCAGGGGGGGTGGTGGGGGAATCGACATCGGGGTAGTCGATGGACATCTGCCGGCACGGGGAGACGGGGCTCATCATGGTGACCGACTCCGTGTCGGAGGAGTGCGAGTCGGCCGCGGCGGGCGGGGCGGCGAAGGAGAGGGGGGCGGGCCCGCCGGAAACCATGGAGACGGGGAGCGCGGGGAAGGAGAGGTAGGCGGGGCTGGGGGACGCCACGGAAACGGGGCTCATCATGGCCACCGACTCCGTGTCGGACGCCTGGGAGTCGGAGGGAGGGGGCGGGGGCAGGGAGAGGGGGGCGGAGCCGGGGGCGGGGCCGTGGCCGGGGGAGGCGCCGGAGATGGACATCTGCGCCAGGAGGGCGCTGGGCAGGGCGTCCAGCGGCACGGCGGGGAGGTGCTGCGGGCTGGCCGAGACCGAGGGCGTGGCCGACAGGCCGGACTCCGCCTGGCTGTCCTCCTCGTCCTCGTCCTCCACGTCGTTGTCCTCGTCCTCCACCCCGTCCGAATCCTCGCCGTCCGATCCGGGGCGGTCGGTGCTGCCCGTTTGGCTGCGCTCTCCTAGCGGGGGGGGGAGAGGAGAAGGGGGGGGGGGGACGCTTAAGCTCATGGGTAAAGTAGATAAAGACACTGTTCTGCTTGTTTTAGCCTGCAGCTTAAATCTCAAATTATACCTTCCCTGCACTCCCAGCTTATAACTCAGCCAGCAGCGGATTACATTTCACCCAAAATAAGACGAGAACACACAGCCGTCAAGTACAGCTTTAGCCGCCGGGTAGCAAAGCAGCACTTTGTTTTCTTTTCCGAGTTTCCATAGTTTAAAAAAAAAATAAAAAATTGGACGTGTATATTTAAGGCGATTTGTGAGTTTTTTTTTTACGAGCAGCTCCAGCCGAACTACGCTTAGCCCGTGAGCTCAGCATCTCGTCCGCAGGCTTTTATCTTAACGCCAGGCTAGCTCCTCTTCCAAAACACGCTCTTCCTTATTCCGCTCGTAGGGCTAAGCAGAATCGCCCCGTCAGGTGTTAATTTCAGAATATTAAAAGCTACGTTATTATTATATCGGCGCTTACTGTTTATACTTATTTGTATTCATCCAAAGGTGCTCTTTAGCTGTAGCTGGCTCAACTGTGTGTGCTATTATTGTCTGAAGTAATGCGATTCCTCTGGACTGAAAAGTATTAGGATAAATCCAGCGGTGCTGGCATTATGAATTAATGTCCTCAAACCATTTCAAAGCCAGTAAAAAGAAAAATAATAAATTCACATCAAAATTACTTTTTGCTCCCGACAATATTGGTTGAATACTGAGGGCCTTAACTTTCGATATGAGGTTTGATATAAAACTTTCATTGGGCATTCGGGTAAATCTGCAAGGGTAAGGGTGCCCGGCAAACAGTAAGATAAATGGTAAATGGACTGCATTTATATAGTGCTTTTATCCAAAGCGCTTTATAACTGATGCCTCTCATTCACCCATTCACATACACACTCACACGCCAATGGTGAAAGGCTGCCATGCAAGGCACCAATCAGCTCGTTGGGAGCAATTAGGGGTTAGATGTCTTGCTCAGGGACACTTCGACACGCCCAGGGCGGGGGATCGAACTGGCAACCCTCAGACTGCCAGACAACCGCTCTTACCTCCTGAGCTATGCCGATCCCATAACAAAAAAAAAAAAAACTTAAATAATATAGCTATAACTTAAAAAACAAAACTATAGAAATAATAATTTCAAAAAAGCACGGCATGCAGAGGAAGCGCTCCAGCCCAGGCTGACCGAATTGAGCCGCAGGAGGAGAGAGAAACCCCCCCCCCCAGCGGTGGAGATCAGAGGAGGATCTCCCGCTCCAGCTCCTCTCTCTAATATTAGAAGCGGTAATTTCCTCCCTCTAAGTGCAGAGCTTTCCACCCACTTTCTGTCCCTGAGGTCACCGGGGGGGGCGGGGCGGGGGCGGCGTTCGGCGCTTCCGATTGGACGGCGGCGCGGCCGTCAGTCGGGGGGGGGCCAGTCGAACGCGCGCGGTTCCCGGTTTAACGGTCATTACGACGATCAAAAAAAAAAACGAGGAGTCCTTTGGTCAGGAAGCCGAGGACGCGAATAAACACGACGAGCGCTGCCGGCTGCGCGGACTCCGCGAAGCGCTAAACTCCTCTCTTCTTCGCCAGTGACTCAGTGTTTCTTTTATTGCGACGCCCACGCGTCCTGAAAATCTGACAGTCGCTGCCTCGCTTTTTTAATTCGATAAGCCACTGCGAAGACGTCTCTGCTGCTATAAAAGGGAAATAATGCATTAGTGCACCCCTATTCGTCAGTAAAATAAATGTAATGGAAGAGATAAAGTGACATCCGTCTCCACCTGGTGCAGAGGACGCGACCGTCACAAAACAGTGCACACTTCATAAAATGGCTGCATTCTCTCATTTACAATGCGTACTTCTGATGTTCACAAGAGACGACTGAATGAAAGGTCATGCACACACACACGCACACATACATACACACACACACACACCCATATGAAACACACCTGCATCCTCTATGTCCTGGTCATCCACAGAGCTAAGCGACACGCCCATCTCCATGCACTTCTTACTATGGGCCTTAGACTTCATGTGTTTCGTCAGGTTTCCTGTGGGGAAGAGAGGGGTCTTATTGCCACTGTACTGATGCTCTGTCAGCTCTAAAAGCTCAGGATTGGGGGTGGGATTTTTCCTCCACACCGTGACATTGAGGTCTGCATTCCGTCACTGCAAGATTCAAGATTCAAATGATTTATTGTCATTTAATGCACACAATAATGAAAAAATTGTGCATAGGTCATATATGAAAGAGAGATACGGACAGCACTAACTAGAATATTATTAACCGTTGTTTTATTGCATCAGTGTATGAAGGCGCAACATTCACAAGCGTTTCGGCCAAAGCCTTCCTCTGGGTGCTGAATGTGGCAAAAAATAAATGAAACCATGAATAAATGTGTGAAATAAATGTTTCATTTATTTTTCGGCACATTCGGGCACACGGAGGAAGGCTTAGGTGAATGTGCCTTCACACATTGATGCAATAAAACACCCGTTTATAATATTCTAGGGAGTGTCGTCCATTTCTCTCTTACATTTGTAATTTGTGGGATTCAGCACCCTATTATCAGTTAATATGCTTGCGTGAGCATGTTTATTCTGTTGATTGCATAGGTCATTACATTACATACAACAATTTTTAGTTTAACAGTTAAAAGTGAAATGTTAGATGTACTCTGCTCATATGCAAGCATTTTTCAGTTCTCACAAAGAATTTTGTAATTTTGTGGAAGCATTTGAAAAGAGATTACGTATACTTTAGACCCATCATCCAAAGTCTAGGCCTTTGAAAGTGCCTCCACAACCTCCTGAGATTCAACAAAAGGGTAGTTCTGACCTGAGACTTAAGTTCAGGTTTGTTTATGTTTAGCAGAGGCATAGACATTTTTTTAAAGCGTAGGTGGTACCTTTAGTCTTGAAAGAGAAGTTGCAGTGGGTGCAGTGATAGGGGCGCACGTCGCTGTGCGTGCGGATGTGTTTGCGGAGCATGCTGGGCTTCTTGCAGCGGATGCCGCACTCCTCGCAGATGTACTTTCCCCGACCCCTGCCCCGCACGTACACATACTCCTCGTTTGACTTGTACCTGCCGGACACACACAGAGGAGGCCAAGGAAGTCAGCCCACATCTCTTACTTACTTCTAAACGAAAGGCCTGTTTTGACTGTCTAATTTTGGTACGTACCCTCCGTCGAATATTTTGACTCGTCTCGGCTCCGACTTGGAAGACGACGAGTCCCTGTCTGACTCGTTGCTCTGCTGAGACTCGGGTTTGAGTTTGCACTTGTCGTTTGACTTGCACGTCTGGGGGGTTAAGACCTAGGGCAGAATTCAAGGGGAATCAGAATCAGAAGGATTGCTCTGAATACAGTTAACCATCACTATCAAAGTCACTGAAGCCCTAACCGTCGTGCAAGCAATACTCTTTGAACGCATTAGCGCTGATCGAAATGTGAAGAAGTCACCTTTGGCAAACTGTCTTTCAGCTTGCTGGAGTAGGACAGGATGTCAGACTTCAGGCTGGTGGTAATGGCTTGAGTGTAGTGCGTCTTCTTTGCTATCTGCTTGGAGTTGAAGAGGGACATGACCACTTTGGTGGGGAGGCCCAGCGGGTTGGGGTTGTTTTTGCTGATGGACCAGGTGGAGTAGGCCGAGACCTTCTGGTCTGTCTGGGGGGTGTGCAGGGGCTTCCTCTTCATCAGGTAACACCAGGTGAGGGTGGTGGCGGTTTTCAGGCTGGGGAAGGACAGACGGTGACTGTCCCGTGTATTGACAACAGACACCGATGAGGTCAGTTTCCCCTGCCCGTGCAGGCTTGCCGTCCGCACAGGAGACTTTGAAGTTGATCGCCCCTCCTCACTCTTGCCGAGAGACTTCAGCGTACAGTTGGGTGGCACAGGGGAAGAAGCTCGCCCTGATGGGTCTGGGTAGTCTTCTACTGCAGCAGTCTTACTTTCGGCGGTCTGTCCCGTAGGGGCATTCACTCTGTTCTTAGAGCTGTCCGGTGTCTGAATGTCAACAGTGTCCAGCTTTCCCACCTCTGCCTTTTCTGGATGCTGCTGGGGGGCTTCCAAATCGATGGGGCTGTCCACAGGTTCTGTGGTGCACACTTGGCGGACTAACGTGAGTTTTCTCTGCCTGGTCACTTCTGCCATCTTGGAGTTAAGGTAGCTGAGAGACCTGCCATCGGTGAGGCACGCCGCACCATGTTCATCCTTTGCTCGTTTCTGCTGCTTCTCCATGGCGATGTCCAGGCTGTTCGCCGGGGACAGCATCCGCTTGCTGGACGCAGCAGGCTCCTGCTGTGGGCAGAGACCCATGGACGACATCTTCTGGACACAGTGCAAGGACCCCAGGGAGGGCATGCTCCTTGAGTCACCAGCGCGGTTCTGGCCATCAGGACCCGAGCCGGACTTGGGCTGAGAGACGGCGGGCACTTGAGGGTCCTCTCCGTGCACGTGGGGATTTTTAATACTGCTGTCAGTGACATGCGGGGGAGGCGGGCGGCTACAAGGTGCAACGGAGGACGGAGGGTTGAGCTCATGGGTGATCAGGATCTGGGGCAGGGGAGCCATGCCTGCCCGGCTCTGAAGCCCTACAGGTAAGACGATGGAAGCTGCTGAATTGGCTACAATCTGGTGGCTCTGTGGAACCACGCATATATTCTGAATTCCCCCAGTTGGATTGGATATACTGCTACCCTCTTTGACGACAGGCAGCGTTATGATCGGCAAGGTGATCTGGGTCCCAATCGTGGTTGAGGAGGCATAGGCTGAGGCTTTGGGGGCAGGACACTGCAGCTGATACTTGGGGACGTAGTTTCTCTTGTCTTGCGAGTCGGCAGAAGTGTTCTGAGCATCTTGCTGACCTGCTACAGTTTTCCCAGGAGCTTGCGGTGTTCTTTGGCACATCAGAGTCTTGGAGCTTTGATGCCAAGGGTGTGGAAGGCCATGAACCGGGGCCTGTTGGGTCTGGCTGCCTAAGTTAATGCTCTGGACAGTCACTTCATTCTTCTGCTGTACAGCCTCCTTGGAACTCAACTGGTGCAAAATAAGAGGCTGGCCGATGTTTGGCAAACCTGTGCTATGAAACCTCTGCTGGGGAGCCAGGACTGTGTTTGCTGTGTTCACCTTCTGAAGGGCCACCGGGGGCTTGCCGGGTTGCAGCTGGTTTTCAAACCCAATTTTTAAGGACATTTGCCGAACAAGAGGACCCCTTCGCCTTTCGATAAGAGGAATCTGGGCCACGGGGACAGCCGGAGAACTTTTTTGTAAACCGGTCTCCATAGGCGATACGGACCTGCTGGGCGATACGCTGCCACAGTCGAAGGATTTGCTGCGGTAACCGGACGCGATCTCCACCGAGGGCTGCGTGCAGCTGATCTGCTCGGAAGAAGCTCGCCTCATCTCTCTGGAGTCTCTGAGGCCTGGAACTCCCAGGGTGTTGCAGCCTAACGGCAGGTTCTGGATCTCGGGGGACCTGCCGGTGCATTCGGCCCTGGACGGGCTGTCTGCTCGCGGGAGCTCGTCCCTGTCGAAAGAAGCCGAAACACTAGAGCAGCGTGACAGGCTGCTGTCCCTGCTGAGGCTGCGAGACAAGGTGGACTCAAAGCTGGACTCTCCCGAAGAGTGCTCCATTTCCGCCAATCGGATCCGTTTCTTTTTTGGAGGCAGCTTCTCCGTTGGCAGCTTGGACAGGCTTTCGCTCCTCTGTGGCCAACTGAAGGTTTCGGGCGGTTTCTCTGGCTCAGTACCCTGACTCTCCTGCTCGCGGTCTGGTTCCTCTGTCACCAGAATTTCCGGTACCTGGATATTGTTTTGCCGCACTAGCCGGGACTGTTGTGGGGGAGAACGAATGTCACTGGGCACTGCTGTTGTGCGGTTAGCGTGATGATCCTTTCCGGGCATCTCCCGATCTTTACACTTCTGTAAAGGTGCCAGTTCAGGGTGGCTCTCCTTTGTGATGTTAACTGTTGTTGCCGTTGCAGTTTTGGTTATGCTCTGGGCCTCCTTTTCCACAAAATCAACAGGAGAGGATCTGTCGATGGACTCGGATGTCTCGAAGGAGCTGGGTCGGCTGAGAGAGTTAGTATGTCGTATGACAGATGTACCACTACCTTGTCTTTGAAGGTCCCCCCTCTCTTTAGCGGTAACGCTAATCTGAGCCTCTCTGATTGGTGACAGTCTGGACTCTGATGACTCTGTACTCCTCCCCATTAGCTGTATTGGAGGAATTTGTGGCAGACCACTGTTGGGCTGCAGCTCCACTAAAATTGAGGCCTGTGGAAAGGCCCTCGCCCGAATGTCCTTGGAGAGTTGGCACGAGTCGAAACTTCCGGAGCACGGGGGACTCGGCTCTGTCGGAGACTGGTCATCGTCATCGCCCACGCTCTTCATTTTCCTTCGTTTTCGGATCGACGTTTGCTGGTCCGCTATGCCCGTGCTGCCTACGTTTCGCTGGTTAAACGATTGAGGCTGTTGAGTTCCGCGCACAAAAACGTCTTGATCCACCTCCCGAACAGCAGCCGCGGGCTTGTTCTTAGGTCCATGCAGCTCCGAGCAGTAGAACTTCTTGTGATTTTCAAAGTTTTCTAGCTTCCTGTACCGGTTACGACAAGTTTCACATTCAAACATGGTTCCTTTGCTCTGCTGGGGTCTTCTGTTTATCTCAGGTCCGTGTTCGAATGACTTGCTCTTCTGCATGACCTCTGTGGACATGCTGGGTCCAAGGCGGCCCTCATCCATGGACCGCGTAGACGAGAGGCCGTGCCCATCGCTTGTAGAGAAATCTTCAATGGCTATCTGTCTCACGAGTGTCCGAGAGTGCGCTGCTGGATTAGGAGTGGAAGGGGCTGAAATAAAAACATCATCGCTGAGGGAACCAATTTTGTCATCGAATGACTGACAACCACGCAGGACATGAGGTTGAGGGGTTATGTGAGGGGGTAGTGCAGAAAAGCCAGGCGTTGTAGGCATCGAGTTACTCCTTGTTATCGGCAAACAGTCCATGGATGGATACTGAGGGGGAACAGAAAGGAGGAACACCTGTTTGGATTTATCAGTGGGGGTGAAGGGGGACTTTGGTATGTCTGAGCTGGAGCTAGATCTCCTGCCCATAGGTTTAAGGTCAAACTGAAAAGAGTCCTTGAATATGTAAGATTTTGGAGAGTCAATGCTTCCTCTCCTGGATAGAGATGTTCTCCTTGGCTTCACGCTGTCCAGCTGCTTGTCGTCTACCACTGCCTCGTTGTCCGATATGAGTTTGGAAATGCGTTCCTCGAGCGAGAGGGTTTTGGTCTCCAATGGCGGACGCATCTGGCCCTGTAAAGCAGGGGGCTTCTCAGCATAGGTCGCCTGCATGACTGTCGCCACGACGGCGGAATGACTAATCAGAGGGTTTTTGGACACGTCCATGTCCGTTGGGGGGGTGATCTTGACAAAGGGGCTCGGGGGACTCATAGCTTGGTCCGCGCTCTCGGAGCGAGAAAAGTAGCCGGAGTCTGTGCTGCCCAAACTGCGTGGGCTCAGCAGGCCCTTCCCCTGCTGCTGCTGGTAGACATCAGTCGCCTGCTGCCGTTGTAGCTGGGAGAAGTCCGTCGCTTCCTGCCTCTGCAGCAGCGCATGCCCGCCACTGGGGGGCGACTTGCAGTGACGGTCCTCATCCTCACTTATGGCGTCCTGCAGGGGACTCGGGCAATCGACTTCTGTCAGAGATGACAGGACGGTGACACTGGACCGGACGCTGGAGGCCTGGGGTTCCCGCTGCCTCTGAGCCTGGGCCAACTCTGGCGTTGAGTCTGTAACCCTAGGGCTGTCCGCGCGCAAGGGGGAGACGTTCACGGAGTAGACCACCACCTTCGGCAGAGTCACTTTGGGCTCCAGGGTCTTCTGATTGGCTTTTATAGTCTCGAGGGCGGCCGGGGGCTCCGCCTCCCCTTGGCAGGCGTGGGCGGCGCCGGCGCTCTGCATGCTGCTCTCGGACAGCCCCGCGGCGCTGCTCTGGGACGACTCCGGGTCCAGGTCGGCCGCGCTCTCGTCTTCGCTCTCGCCGCTCTCCTCGGCGTCGGAGTGCACGCTCGGCGTCCGGTCCGACTCCTGCGACAGGTTCCCGCCGCCGGAGTCCGAGCGCACCACCAGGCCCAGCTTGATGGCGTGCGCGTGGGACTTCTTGTGCTTGTAGAGGTTGCTCTTGGTCTTGAAGGAGAAGCCGCAGGTGACGCAGGGGTAGGGCCGCTCCCCCGTGTGCGAGCGGATGTGCTTGAGCAGCACGCTGGGCTTGGCGCAGGCCCGGCTGCAGTACTCGCACACGTACTTGCCTTGCTTCTTGTTCTTCTGGTCCTTAGCCGAGGAGCCACACACCTGCTCCAGGCCCGGGGTGACTATGGTGGCCATTTGCACCTGGTGGAAGCCGGGCGTGACGGGGACCTGGATGGCACTGGGCACGCTGGCCGAGACCGACTGGCAAGTCTGCACCGCAGGCTGGCTCTGCGGGAGGACCTTGGGCCCCGAGGGGGCGGGCGCATGGGTCAAGGTGGAGGCGGGCATGGCATTGTAACTCGGACGTAGACCCTGTTTTTCCCTCTGGAGGGCAGCCGTGTGCGCCAGTTCCTGCATGCGGCCCGGCGGGTACGCCTGCGAGGGCTGGTACTGCACAGGTGCGGCCTGACCTGCCGCCAGGCCGCCCAGGGGCACGGTTTGGGAGACGCTCTGGTAGAACTGCTGTTGCTTGGAGGTGAAGTCGGGCGCGGTTAGCGTTAGCTGGGCTGGGACGCCCACATTCACCACACCGGACATGGCCGCGCTGGCCTGGGCAGCGGCGGTTGGTCCCGCCGTCCTGCTGTGGGTCACAGGGAAGGAGCTCTTCCTCTCCGCCAGGGTGCAGAGGTCCGGCTCCATGGCCTTCAGCAGGACCTCCAGCGGGGCGGCGGAATGGGGGGCGCCGGTGCTGTCGCTGTTGGCCGAGCCGCCCCAGTCGTCCTTCAGAGAGCCCTCGGGGCCGCGGGCCGGGCCGCCCTCTTCATCGCGGGGCTCGAAGGACCGCTGCTGCCGGGCGGCGCCCCTCTCCGTCTGCATGGGCCTCTCGCGGCCGGCGGCTGTGGGCGTGGCTTCGGCCCTCACTGGCTGTCCGTCAGACGGGCTGGGCGGGGACCGCGCGTCGTCGTCGTCGCCGGGCTCTCCATTCTGAACGGGTTTGCTGCGGGAGGGGCTAGCGGCGAAGGAACAGGAGGGCGTGGCTTCCTTGGCCGCCGGGGCTCGGGCCTGCGAGGGCTTCTTCACGGGGGACTTGGGGATCTTCTTCAGCTGGCTCTCCGCCACCACCTTCTTCCGCTTCAGGCCTTTGATGCTGTCCGCACTCCTCCGGCTGTTCTCAGTCACACCTACGCATCAAGAGGGAAGAGACAAACAGCTGACTCTCGTTTCAAAATAACACAGAATTTTCTTTTTTTTTTTTAAGCTGATTTTCTTTTCACCAGAAAAAATGATCTTGATAAGAACTTTTTTTTCTTTTTACATATTTTTTTATTCATGCGGTTTTAGGCGGTGGATACACACCGGCAGCCACCAAACCTCTGTTGCAGCTGCTTGAAAACCTGTCAAGTTGGTGTTATTACATTTATCCCCCACCCCCCTTCCCAAACCTCCCCACACCTGAAAACTGAAGAAATTATTTGTTTTATTCATTTGCGTGGCTAGGCTAAACCAGAAGGCAGGAATCACAGTCAGGCTTGTGTGTTCTCGCCCCGTTCCCCGCTCCCACGCCCACGGTCTCCGTCGCGGGCAGAGGTACCGTCCCTCAGCCCTGTCCTCCGCTTCCCTTACGGGCACGTCGCAGAGAGGTCAGGGGTCAGGGGTCGCACGCGACCCCGCTTTGTTCGCGGGGAATGGTGCGACGAGGAACAACTACGGTCCGGGTTCCGGTTGGCATGGAAATAGGAGCGAAAGGAAGCGGCGCTCTCTGTGAGAAGGTGGACCCGCGAGCGCTCTACCCCGTAAATCCGCTATTAATCTAGGAACAATAAAAAAAAAAAAGAAACGTCTTTTCCTTTGAGGCAGTTTTCCCGTGGCAGTTGAAGGCTAGGCAAACTCTCCGAAATACTAAAGCATAACTGACGTAATTTAAGCACAACAAATCCGTGATGCAATCGACGTTTGGATTAAATAGTTAAATGAAAAAAAATATATGATCGATGTCATTTTAACTTTGCCATATTTGATGGGGAGGAAACTGGGGCAACGGCTCGCATTTTCTACCAACAAAGAAAAAAAAAAAGCTAAATTAAAGAAATGTGTCCTGCTGTTTGCGATGCTAACGAAACAACACCAACCGCTGATCCAGCAGAAGTGTTGTTTGCTTGCATAACACCCCTCTACGCACGAATTCCTCTTAACGTTGTTCCGACACCTTCATAAGAACACGCTCATATGACTGAGTATTTCTATCGTATCTGGATAATATCCCGGGCTCCAAATAGCTCTTAATAACAGCACACAGTTATTGCGTAATTATGGCTACACTCATTACATAACAGTCACAATAAATGGAAAACTTTAATGATCGCATTCATCAGCATTACCGACCATAAACATTAACGGCAATTTTTATGGCAGTACCATTACTGGCAAGTATGCTGATACCGTCTGTTATTAATTTACTAAACAAAGCCCAAAAACGACTGCCTTCGCTACACCCCCGACTTGTCGACTTGTCATGTGTCATTACGAAAGACGCACACATGGACAGACACATGCCTGTGTCCCGGGTTCTGACAGCACAGACAGATGACCAGCGGGTCAGCGTGTCGCGGCTGTCTCAGGACGCGCACCCCAAAACAGGCTTGGCTTAATGCCTTCCCCCTCAGATGTGGCCGCAGATCGCGTCAGACGTCAGATCGATCACAGATCCAAGGCAGATCAATCAATCACAGATCCGAAGGTAGTTCACTCACAGATCCAAAGGCAGATCAATCACAGATCCAAAGGTAGATCAGTCACAATTTATAAGGCAGATCAATCAATCACAGATCCAAAGGTAGATCACTCACAAATCCTAAGGCAGATCAGTCACAATTTCTAAGGCAGATCAATCAATCACAGATCCAAAGGTAGATCAATATATTCCCTCAACAATCACTTACAGATCCCAAGGCAGATCACTCACAGATCCGAGGCAGATCAATCAATCACAGATCCGAAGGTAGATCACTCACAGATCCCGAGGCATATCACTCACAGATTCCGAGGAAGATCCCTCACAGATCCCCCGGCAGATACCTCACAGACTGCAGGCTCCTCTTGAAGCTGCTATTGGCTTGTGAATCTGTAGGTTCTGCTCAATTGCTGTTCCTGAACCTACTGTGGCCCACACATCATTATTTATTACACCCACACTATCTCTCTCTCTAGCTCTCTCTCTCTCTCTCTCCCTCCCTCTCTCCCTCCCTTTCCCTCTGCTCCCTCTCCCTGTATCTCAAGATCAAATGCGCCTTACACTGCCGTGGTCAGAAAAAAAAGAACGGTATCGGCAGCTGATTGGAGTCGATTCCGTTAACGTCGAAATACCACCGAAACAATGGTGCAATTCTGAATCATAACATTTATCGGCACAGGGACGGAAAGTTTCCTCTGCGTTTTCCCGCGGTCTATAAACAGACAGTGCGCTGCAGCAGAGCGACTAAACGGGCTCCCAGGCCGTGGCAGGCACACGGACGCCGGCTAGCGGAGAGAGGCTAACGGGCTCCCAGGCCGTGGCAGGAACACAGACGCCGGCTAGCGGAGAGAGGCTAACGGTCTCCCAGGCCGTGGCAGGCACGCGGACGCCGGCTAACGGAGAGAGGCTAACGGGCTCCCAGGCCGTGGCAGGCACACGGACGCCGGCTAGCGGAGAGAGGCTAACGGGCTCCGCTGTGCGTCCTCCTCTCCCAGCGGGACGGGGTCCCAGAACAGGAGCACGTCACGTCACAGCGGTGCTACGGAGTCACCGCCGCTCATCTCTCCCGCGCACAGCTGCATTCTGGGAAACCCGGAAGCGCATGTACGCATTTACAGTTGGCACGTGAAAATGCAACTGTTGAGCGCTTATTGTCTTTTTGACCTTTTTATTTTTTGTGTGTTCGCTACGAGGCACAGGGACAGTGTCCTCAGAGCTGAGCGTGGGCACGACCAGCCCCCGGAGATATAAGCGTGAGAGATAAGCGCGGTGACATCACCAGCTGGAGGTATTTCTGAGGCGGATTTAAAAGACTTCCTCTCGGCGAGCCCCCCCCCCCCTCGTCCCCCCTCGGCTTCCCCCCCCACACGCGACCCAGTCATGGCAGCTACTCAGCAAAGGCTTATGGGATTAAGCCTCTTAACTCCCGCTCAAACTGGCAACGGGAACGCCGCCGAACCGGGGCGATGAGGTAAGCAGATGATTCCTGGTCCCGCCGTTGGTTGTTCGTATCCGGGGTAACAGGCCACGCCTACACCGCCCAGTTGAGCCACTGCTGGGGTGCGGCTCGGGTTTCTGGGTCAGGAGGAACGAGCAGGACCTGCCCGTACCCCATTCATGTGTGCATGACCTGCCCCCCCCCTAACCCCCAACCCCAGTATGCCTCCTACAGTCCAGCTCCACATCTCTGCCCCCCTCACACAGCCTGATGTCATTTCACAGATTAGAAACAAATGGTGGCAAAGCAGGCATTGCGTGTGTGTGTGTGTGTGTGTGTATGTGTGTATAAATGTCTGTGTTTGTATGTTTCTGTGTTTGTACGTATGTGTGTCGGTGTGTGTGTGTGCGCGTGTGTGTGTGTGTTACACAGAACCCAGTACATTCTCTCATCTCAGGGAGCTTCCAGAGCTTATTAAAGAGAACATTACGTCCCCCCCCCCCCCCCCGACTCGACGAACCCACGTTCTGCCTTGAGATGATCACTAACCGATACAAGAATAATTCAGCAGAGGAAGAGGCTCCCGCACGCACACACACACACACACTCATACTCACACACACAAACACACACGCACACGCACACACACTCACACACACTCATACTCACACACACAAACACACACGCAAACGCACACACACTCACACACTCACACACACACACACACACACTCATACTCACACACACAAACACACACGCACACGCACTCACACACACACACACACGCTCACATGCTCACACGCTCACACACACACACACGCACACACGCACACACGCACACACACACACGCACACACGCACACACACAAACACACACGCACACGCACTCACACACACACACACACACACACACGCTCACACACTCACACACTCACACACTCACACACTCACACACACACACACACACGCACGCACAGCGCTTTTGGAGAAGGCCACACGGCGTCCGTAGCGCCACGCGCCGCCACAGTGAAACAGAGTAAAAGCAGGCAGACGCAGCCTCCGAAATGGAGCGGTTCCCCAGGGGCAGAGGCAGCGCCTAACTGCAGATGAGGGTGCGGGGGGGGGGGGGGAATGCTAAGCTGCTGTGCACGCTTTCGCACCGCACCTCAGTCTCACTTCCTGTTTGCACGGCCGCCGGGGAGACACCCTCCCCTCCCCTCCCCTCCCACCCCCCGGGGTCCAGCCATGTTTCTTTGATACACTCCGGTCTTCTTCCTCATTTAGCGACGCATGCGACCGCATCGAAGCGTCCTTAAGAGACGAGGACACCCTCAGGGATCTGGGCGTGGGGTTTTCGTTTCTGACGGGGTTGGCATCTTCACTGGACGTGCAAGTCTATTTAGGCTGGAGCAGGTGTAGACATTTCGGTGGCAGTACGCCCCTCCGTGCCCCGCCCTGCTGCGAGGTGCACCCCTCCCGGCCCCGTCCCCCACACGTCAGCCCCACCACCCCCCCACCCCCCACCCCTCTCCCCCGCCCCACTCACCTCTCTGACAGCCTTTAGGGTCCTTCAGCTCCTTCTGAGCTTCTTCAATTTTATCTGCAAAGAAACAAAAACAACAACGGGAGAGGAAGATGAAGGAGGCGTCAGCACAGGATGTTCATCGCTGAGCGCGCGGCGTTCAGCTTCACACGAGCGCCCGCCCGCCCGCCCGCCCCGGCGTTCAGCCCACGCCTTCCCCCGCCAGCGGCGCCCAGCAGCCGCGGGGCCCCGGGTTCGACGCTGCGTACGATTGCAGAAGGAAGACGTTGCAGTCGCTCGCCAAAAAAACAAAAACGGGACCGAACCCCGCCGGCCGGGGTCACGTGACCGCCGACCCGGCCCACCTGACTGACGGCCGGCCGAGGATGACTCGCTCGCAGGGGCGGAGCTAAGGAGCGGCGAGCGCTTCCTGTTTACGCCCCGGCTGCGTCGGAGCCGCGAGGGCGGGGCTGGGGTGAGGGCGGCGGTGCGCATGCCTGGCGCTCGGTGTGCGTTAGCTGGATAATAGCGTTCGTTACATAAGCAGGCTTAGGCTGTGACGGGCGGGGGGGCGGGTCGCTCCACCGCGGGGGGGTGGGGGGGGCGAGCGGCTCCTCGGCGGCCCGTGGGCGGCTTTCGGCTCCGAATCCCCCCCCCCCCCCCCAGAGAGCGGAGAGCAGGCTTTTCGTCTCCGCCCGCGCCGTCGAGCGAGCGGGACGGCGCTCCAGCCCCGCCGCCTCCCCCCCTCCCCCCCCCCCCGAGTGCACCGCCGAAAACGGCGTGGCTAACACTGCGATTTCAACCCCCCCTCCCCAAGACCCCCCCCCCGCCATGAAAATCCTGGTGTCGCAGACAGATCTGGGGCCAGCGGTGATGCTCTGCAGAAACTGTGGGAGGGGAGGGGGGGGGGGTAAAATCAGGCTGTGATGTCATCCCTTCAACATTATATAATACCCCCCCCCCCCACCGTGAAGAACACTGGAGCTCCCGTGGCGCATGTTGTGCGTCGTTCAGTTCGCCATGCCCCCCCCCCCACCCCCTAATTTAATCAAACTGCTATTATGTCAGTGGCGAAGGACTAAAACAGGAAATACAGTCATTGAGGAGAAACGAGCAAACAGAAAGACTGGCCTGAGGCACCGTCTTTCCCCCCGAAAATCATCCGGAGAACATTCAGATGACAGAGGGGGAGCGGGGAATCGGATACTAAAATAGGGGAGAGAAGATGAGCGACTGTGTGTGTGTGTGTGTGTGTGTGTGTGTGTGTATGTATGTATGTATGCATGTGTGTGTGTGTGTTTGAGCAGAATGCTGATCATTAACATTACTCTGTACCTCAGCCTTATGGTTTCCCTTTGTTATAATGCTTCTTTACAGGGTTTGGGAGAAAATCCTTTCAGGTTGGGCTGGGCATTTCCCAGCATTACAAATGTTTTTATTATGGGAGTGACAGCGAGGTGGCAGAGCATAAGCTTAATACTTCATCAACAGTGCTGAAACACTGAGCCAAACATAACCTCACACTTGGTTCGCACATTTGGGCAGCACTGAGCATGTGGGAGTGCCAGAGAACCCCTTGCAGACCCCCTGCAGCTCCCCTGCAGACCCCCTTGTAACCGTGCCTGCAGCCCCCCTTGCATCCCCTCTGTAGCCCCCTTGCAGACCCCCTTGCAGACCCCTTGCAGACCTGCCTGTTTTCCTCTCCTCTCCTCTCCTTCAGTGCTGTTTTGTATCAGCACACCCTGGCCTTAGGTGTGCGGAGTTGCCACTCAAACTTAGATCCCTCCCCATGTCCTTATATGGCACTTCCACAGAATGGAAAGGTCTGCTGGCAGTCTGTGTGTGTGTGGGGGGGGGGCGGGGGGGGTATAACAAGCCCAGAATAACCCGCAGCTCTCCTGTGTTCACAGAGCAGCGGGGACGGGGGGGGACGGGGGGGGGGGTTTAAATCGACGGGAGAGACGTGGGCTGCCCCCACGTTGATGCTGCCATGGTAACTAGGATTTCATTTTGGGAAATGTTCTCTCTCTCAGCGGCTGGAGGGGGGCGGGGGGTGTGCAGTACTGGGTGCGGGGGGAAGGGGGGGGGGGTCGACAGTGTGATTCAGCCGAAGCGACAAGGCTGCATTTGGACATCCCGAAGCTTCGGTACCTGTCCATCAAAGTCCCGAAGCCTCGGCAACCATTCACCACAGTTGTGAGACCACACCCCTCGCACCTCCAAATATTACACAACACAAAACCGTGTGCTGGCAGCCACAGACACACACACACACACACACACACACACACACAGACACAGACACAGACACAGAGACAGACAGACAGACAGCAAACACAGGCCAGTTGCACACACACACACACAGACAGACACACAGACACACACAAAAACACACAGACAGACAGACAGACAGACAGACATCAAACACAGGCCAGTTGCACACACACACACAGACAGACAGCAAACACAGGCCAGTTGCACACACACACAGACACAGAGACAGACAGACAGACATCAGACACAGGCTAGTTGCACACACACACACACACACACACCCCGGCGTGTCCGATGTTACCATGTGTGCTAACAGCCCCTGTAATGAGCCGGGTTTTGTTTACGTTTGTTTTCCATTGTTCTCTGCTGATTTGCATTCTGACAGCACTGCAGCTTACCCAGGGTGCGGAAGCCTGCCAGGCAAGTGAACCCAGGCTAACGCAGACGCAACGTTCAGACAACGCAATGCCAACGCAATGCCAACGCAACAACACATGACCGAGAGAACGCAACTGGTGTAACAAGATTCCCCACCACCTGCAGAGAAAACAAGAGCCTGTTGATGTCTGGCAGCTCACACACCCACACACACACACACGCATGCGTGCACACACACAAACACACAAGCACACACACACACGCTCCCACCCCCACAAATGAGGCACATTAATGAGTGAACAGAAACTCCGCTCCACCAACACAGGGAGAGAAAGGGAGGGGGGGGGCCGGGGTGCAGTTATGTAACACCCCCACCCCCACTGTTGGGGTCCACAGTTCCCGGTGCTGCACATCTCCCTACCTCCCTCCCTCGCTCTCTCCCTCCCTCTCCCTCCCTCGCTCGCTCGCTCGCTCGCTCGTTGGGCTGCTGGAATCCACAGCCCATCCACACGATCCCCACCATCGCTCCTGAGCCTTTGTCTCAGTGCCCAGCAGCTCCAGCGGAGAGACCCCCCCCCCCAGCCGAAACCTCCCCCCCCTTCTCCTCTCCAGCGTCCGTCTAAACCCCGCCGTGAAAGGAGGACCTTCTTTATCCTCCCAGGAGAAAATGACTCTGCTCAGAAGGCGGCCCGAAACGCAGAGACCTCTGGGACCGGTCTGGGTGGCGATGTTGCCGCGGAGACGGCGAGGACAGGACAAACGCGCGGAGAGCGCATTCCGGAAACTCAAACCTCACTGCTGCCCTCACTGCTCCACAATCATTACATTACACTACAGGCATTCAGCAGACGCTCTTATCCAGAGCAACTTACACAACTTTTACACAGCATTTACGCTGCACCCATTTATACAGCTGGACATATACTGAAGCACTGCAGGTTAAGTACCTTGCTCAAGGGTACAACGGCCTGTGTGTCCTACCGGGGAATCGAACCTGCGACCTTCAGGCTACAAGGCCATCTCCTTACCCGTTATACCACACTGTTTCCCCTCCCGTGCGTGAGCCGGTTCCACACAATTAGCTTCAGCTGCGTGGGAGTCAGCTGCCCAATCAAAGCCGGCGTTGAACTGGCCACAGTCTGCGTGCGCCATTTTGTAATCGTTCCCTCAGGATGAGACTGTTCGCTGGATAAATCACATTCGTAAATTAATCCAAATAAATTAATGGCATTAATGAGTCAATCAAATGTAAGTATAACAAAAAATACACAAAATAATACACAAATAAATACAAATCGGGTTGAAAGATAAATAAAATAAAACAAAGCTAAAAAAAAAAAAGGGGTTCTCACTTGTGATTAACAAACTGAAACTTAAGCCTCTGAGTTTTTAGGCCAAAGAAAATAAAAGTGCTCTCTCCTTTTGGTTTTAAAACAAGATTTAGGGACAAAGAGTGGTCTCACAGTGGATGACCAGTTGGTACGGTATAGCATGTATATGTTCAGGTACGGTCTCAGGTTTACCATTCTGGATGCTTCATCTATCCAGGTCCCACTGAGATTAAAAAACACATCTATTACCAGGATTACGTAATGGGGTCAAGAGGTATGTAATGTGCACAAAATATACAAAAATAAAGTTGTTTTGCTTAAAGGATTAGCTTCACTGGTCAGCCTTCACAGTACTGAAGGGTTGATAAAAATGGCACAATGACATAACTGGACAACACCCCCTCCTCCCCCCCCCCCCACACCTGCACTGGATGCTGCAGCCCTCATTAGTCCACCGGAAAGCTTGTTAGTCTCAGACGGAAAAAATAACCCCCTCCATTCCGGTCACCCTCCTAAGGGGCATGCAAGGGTAGTGAAACGGGAGAAAAGAAGCATGTAATGCTCAAAGTGCCCTGCAGAGGGCAGCACCGAGGCGCTGCGGGTGGACTCCGCGGCTCCCCGTCTCCCTCGCTCCCTACGGGAAGGTCGGGATCCCGCCGGAATGTTCCAGCCGTGCGTTTGCGCTCGGTAAACACGCGAGCGAGGGGGGGGAAAACATCCATTTTTTCCATCCGGGTTGCGAGAAGAGCGCTGCCAGTAAACACTTACACGTTTCAGCACAAACAGGGACCTCGCCATGGAAAATGCACTTTGTCTCGTGCAGAAGGCCCCTGGCCTGCTGGCGTGTTTAAATTCAGTGTTTGTTTGAACGGACTAAAGGCAACAAAAAAAAAAGACTAAAAAATCTGCAGTCACTCTCCAGTAAGTCAGACATTTTGGCAACAAAATGGTGGACCAGGCAGGGGAACTGAGGGACTGCAGCAGTGACACACTGACTGGAAAAGAGGTCTTCCAAAAAAAAAAAAAAAAAAAAAAAAAAAAAACGCTTAAATAACCAATTCCAAATATGACATTAAGAAGCACCTCATCATCCACAAGCTTCACCGTCATTACTGCCAACTTCCTCACCCCCACATCCCTATCATCTTCCTCCTCATTATCACCACCATCATCATCATCACATCCACCGCTGTGATCATCTTCACCATCATCATCACATCATCACAACCAACACTGTGATCATCATCACCATCATCACCGTTATCATAACCACCACTGTCATCATCATCAATAGCCATTATCACCATCATCATCACCATTATCACAACCACCACTGTCATCATCATCACCATCATCACAATCACCACTGTCATCATCATCAATAACCATCATCACCACCATTATCACAACCACCACTGTGATCATCACTACCATCACCATCATCATCATCAACCACCACCATCACTGTCCTCATCATCATAATCGTAATCATCATTATCATCCTCCTCGTCAGCATGGTCTTCCTCAGCCTCTGGGTGAGTCTCTGGCAGTTGGGGACGGAGGTGAGCGGGCGGTGCAATGCCGAGCCCACACCGCGGCACCGCGCGTTTCCGCCAACGCTGGCGGATCTTCGCCCCCGACACTCAAACACGACAGGGATAGAGAGCAGCGCCCGAGCGGATCCCACGCCTGCCCACGCCGCTCGCTGGGGCTGGCTGGAGCTGGAGCTACTGTTTTAGTCCTCTACTCTTTAGACACCTATTCTTTTAGTCACCTATTATTTAGTCCCCTACACTTTTAGTCCCCTACACTGCAGTTACTTACTCTTTAGACACCTATTCTTTTAGTCACCTATTATTTAGTCACCTATTTTTAGTCTCCTACACTGCAGTCATCTATTCTTTTAGTTCCCTACTCCTCAGTCCTCTATTGTTTTAGTCCCCTACTATTTAGTCACATATTCTTTTAGTTCCCTACTCTTTAGTCACCTATTGTTTTAGTCCCCTACTATTTAGTCACATATTCTTTTAGTTCCCTACTCTTTAGTCACCTATTGTTTTAGTCCCCTACTCTTTAGTCACCTATTGTTTTAGTCTCCTTCTCTTTAGTCACCTATTGTTTTATTCCCCTATTATTTTAGTCTCCTACCCTTTATCCCCCGACTGTGTAGTCCCCTGCTGTAATATGGTCCCAGTTAAAGCCTAAACACATGAAGAGGTTAACCGTCTCCCTGCACTGCAGCGCTCCCTTTATTCAGACCTGACTGAGGAGCAGAGAAGTGAAACACACACAGCCTGGCCACAGACAGAGACGCACCCAACCTGCACTCAGGACTGAGAGGGGCGTCCGAAACCTCCCTCCTCTCCGTGAGGACGAAGGCACCCCACAGCCACATGCTGACCTCACTGGCCATTTTTCTTCCCACTGGGGAGCTCTTCTCTTATTACCTCACTTGTTCATTATTTTGGGCTTTAGGCCTGCTTTTTTTTTTTGTTGCCAAATTTCCATTTTTATGATTCCCTTTGTAAAGCATCTTGTGTGATTGTGTCTCTGAAAAAAAAAAGTCTGTAAAAAAAAATATATATAACTGAACCAAATGGAATCCAACAGGGAGCTCGTTTTGTTAGCGTTAGCCAGAAAACGGACGCTTTACACCTGTCTTGGGGGGGGGGGGTGTGCAGGGAAGAGTGAGAGGGGGAGAGGAAGGGAGGGGAGGGGCGGCTGAGGGGGGACTGGAAGGAACGAATCAGCGCTTGGCTGCGATGAGGAAGCGAAGCCATCCTAAACGCTGGCCTGCAATAACCACGATTAAGTACCCGCGCTCTGGGCCCTCATGCCTACTTCAGGAGAGCGGGGGTGCTCGCTTAATGTGGCGATTAGCGGAGGCAGTCGGCTCGGAGGCGAGGTCTGGACTGCCGCACGGGCAAGCCTGTGCAGCCAGAGACGCTTCCACGGAAAAAGAAAAAAAAAATGCCTTTCTTAAATTTCGCAAGAATTTCGCACCAGGGAAACACTCGCTCAGACTGGAGTGATCCCGTATTCCCAGTGACTACCCCACAGTGGGAATCCCAACAGAGAAATAAAAAACAAGCAAGAAACAAAAACAACAACAACAAAAAAAGAAGCTTCTGTTTTTTTTTGTTTTTTATTTCCCCCCCCCCCCTCTCTCTCCTGACCCAGATGGAAAGAGGAAGTGAAACGTTAAGCCGAGGGATGTCGAGTTTCGCTCTGAGTGCGCGTTCGCCTCCCGGTCGCTCGGTCCGCCGAACCCTCCCCCATTTGCGAACGCGTTCGCTTTCGCGGCCCGGGACTTTCACCTCCGAGCGGAGCCCGCTCTGAGCCGCGCGCGCCGCGAACGAACGCCGCCGCTCGCGGTCGGACGAAAAGCGACGTGGCGAGCACGGAGCCGGGCGGGACGTGCGAAAAGCTCGCCCGTGCTTAAATACGAGAGAAGCCTCTCCCCCCGCCGGGCTGTGCGACTTCACGCCTCGCGGCGCCCCGTCGAGCGCGAGAAAAAACCGGAAACCGCAGCGTGGAGAGACCCGGTCAGGTCTCCTCCTCGACACGCCGCCTTCGTGCACGAAGGAGCGCAACCGTGCAGCGACTGCAACCCTTCCGAAAAAAAAAAAACTTCCTGTTTGCGCGGCGACGCAGAACGTCGCTCGGGTTTCGGGCTCCAGCTCTACTGTACGGGACCCTGCTGTAAAAAAAAACAACGATCGCTAAGACGCGCGGGATCACGCAGCGGCTCTATTTGAAGACGTACGGATTTCTCGGGGGGAGAGGGGTGCTTGCGAAACCCCCCGTCCCGAGAGAGAACAGCCCCACGGAACCAGGGAAACACCCCCCCTCCCCCCCACTTCTTTTCGGCATTCTAGTCCCTTGTTTCTGAAGCGTGCGTGAGGAATAGGCAGGTCGGGACAGGGTGCGGGGCGAGGGAACACCTGCGCGTTTAGCCAGGCCACCCCGTTCTGTCTGTCAGCGGCTACGCAGATTTAGGAGCTGTGCACAAAGGAACCAGGAAAAAAAACACACTGACCTTGCTTGCTTTCACTCTCTCTCTCCCTCTCCCTCTCCCTCGCTCTCGCTCTCTCTGAGTTCGTTTCTCAGTCCCGTCTTAAATGCGGTTCCTGGCTCAGCTCCCCGGGGAGCGGGGACGCTTTCGAAGGGGGATCCGGTGTCTTCCCGCTGACCCCAGCCGACCTCTCACCCCAAACGAAAGCCCAGAGCTTTCCTGGAACCCGTTCCCGTGCACTCGATCGCTCTGCAGCTCACACCTGTCTCAGCGCACGCACGCAAACACACACACACACACACACACACAGACACACACACAAACACGCGCACGCGCACACACGCGGGCACAAGCGCAGTTTCCGCCCCATCACCCCAGGCCCTGTGGTCATGTGATCTGGGGAATTCCTGACAGGCAGGAAGAGCTGAGCTAAACCCTAACAAAGACTGACGTCAGACGGCGGCCGCCACCCTCCCACTGCTCTAGAGACATCCCCAGAGCAGGACCAACCGCTCCGATTAACCCTCGACTGCCCAAACCCCAGAGCAGGACCAACCGCTCCGATTAACCCTCGACTGCCCAAACCCCAGAGTAGGACCAACCGCTCCGATTAACCCTCGACTGCCCAAACCCCAGAGCAGGACCAACCGCTCCGATTAACCCTCGACTGCCCAAAGCCCAGAGCAGGACCAACCGCTCCGATTAACCCCCGACTGCCCAAAGCCCAGAGCAGGACCAACCACTCCGATTAACCCTCGACTGCCCAAACCCCAGAGCAGGACCAACCGCTCCGATTAACCCTCGACTGCCCAAACCCCAGAGCAGGACCAACCGCTCCGATTAACCCTCGACTGCCCAAAGCCCAGAGCAGGACCAACCGCTCCGATTAACCCTCGACTGCCTAAACCCCAAAGCAGGACCAACCGCTCCGATTAACCCTCGACTGCCCAAACCCCAGAGCAGGACCAACCGCTCCGATTAACCCTCGACTGCCCGAAGCCCAGAGCAGGACCAACCGCTCCGATTAACCCTCGACTGCCCAAATCCCAGAGCAGGACCAACCGCTCCGATTAACCCTCGGCTGCCCAAACCCCAGAGCAGGACCAACCGCTCCGATTAACCCTCGACTGCCCAAACCCCAGAGCAGGACCAACCGCTCCGATTAACCCTCGACTGCCCAAACCCCAAAGCAGGACCAACCGCTCCGATTAACCCTCGACTGCCCAAACCCCAGAGCAGGACCAACCGCTCCGATTAACCCTCGACTGCCCAAAACACAGAGCCAAACTAAACTCTACTATTAACCCCCGACTACCCAAACCACAGCCAAACTAAACTCTACTATTAACCCCCGACCGCCCCAGACTAAACTCTACTATTAACCCCCAACTGCCCCAGACTAAACTCTACTATTAACCCCCGACTGCCCAAAACACAGAGCCAGACTGAACTCTACTATTAACCCCCGACTGCCCAAAACACAGAGCCAGACTGAACTCTACTATTAACCCCCGACTGCCCCAGACTAAGCTCTACTATTAACCCCCGACTGCCC